>NC_031996.1:36134527-36182329 GCF_001879085.1 Nicotiana attenuata | reverse complement strand
GCAGTGGAGACCCTATGTCTAAAATAATCTCTTTTTTTTCACGTTTACAAGATACAATATTTATTAATTTAATATCTCAATATTAGCTAGTAACTATATTTTATTTCAATAAGGTATTTTAAGTAAAATATCAATTTATAATATATATAAGATTTCATATCGAATACATTACTTTTGATGTTTGAGTTGTAACGACGCTGCAACTAACTTGCATATTATGATATATGTCATACTTTTCATATTATTCATAGTCGAATTATAATGTATAAATATTTTAAATAGATTATTCGTTATAATTTTATGATTTTGATGTAATTTTTATAATTATTTTTTATTTTGTACTATCTTAAAATTATTGAAATTAGTAAAATTTAAAGATCCGTGGGACTTACGCCCCATGTCTCAGGACTTACGCCTCGCCTCGTCATAGGTAAAACGCCTCGCCTCTCGCCCCCGCCTTTTAATATATTGGTTTTTCCAATTAAAGTGACATTATTCGAAATGAGATTATTTATTATTTTTTTTTTATTCTGAGTCGCCACTTGGAATATTTTAATTGATGTACCAAGTCACCGGTTTATTTTAAATCCCAAATCGAGGAAATTTTGACTTTCCTTTTGAAGTCTGCGAACCAGAAATTCTGAATAAGGAATTCTGTTAACCCGAGGGAAGGTGTTAGGCACCCCCGGATTCCGTGGTTCTAGCACGGTCGCTTAAACTATCATAATTGGCCTAGTTACCTGATTTTAGTACATGTTCAAACTTATGGTGCAATTTTAAACCTTTAACCGCTTTGATTCATTTTAAAGAAAATTGCAACGTCATTTTTAAAATATGTCTTGAATCATGTCACATAAATGCACCTGCGGTCCGCAACACATTTTATATAACATTGTTGAGATTTAGATTTGGGTCACATAAATGTGCACCCGAGTTTAGGAAGGTAATATTATTAAAATAACGCACCTAAAGCAACTAAGCGTTGTGAACTTTGCGAGGGCCATAGAAATTTGAATGGCGCGCCTCGAATTCCAAGGATTTTAAAAGAGATAATTAAATGAGGGCCACGCATTTGAGATTTTATTTGGCGCGGCGCACCTCCAGTTTAATTTTAAAAGGGGGCTAATTAATTAAAGAGGGCTTAAACGAATTTGAAATTATTTTAGGCTAATGTTCAAAACGAATTCATACTAAGCACGACAAATGAAATATCGAGCATATAAACATCTAAAACACAAGAAGAGATAACAATAATGGAATAAACAAAAGAGTGAATAAAATATGATATTGGCCCCTCACAACTTCATACCCAAACCGTCTTGCACAAATAAGCATTCCATTCTTGAAATCCTTACCAAAAGACAAATTTCAAAAACAATTTTCCATAAAGACGGACATAAGCAGTAGCCTACCAGAAGTATTATATGGCCTAACTTAATGTGCTCTCTTTGTAGTTAAAATAAAACAGCCATGTTAACCCACGAAACATGAATAACAACTTACTAGATTAATAACAGATTAAACCTCATGAACTTCTTAGACAATCTTGGTGCAAATAAACTTTACGAAGCTAGCTTAATACACTATAGTGAAGCCTGCCATAGACATAGAGAAAAATTTTGTATTACCACAAAGAAACTAGCACATTCAAGATAAAATAAAAAATAAGAATAAAAACTACAGTGAAGCAAACTAACAGATTCCAATTGAAAATGCCTACTGGACACTAAACAAGAGCAGCAATAGTAGAGATTTCAAGTTAAATGCAATATACACCAAAGCTCACGATGAAACAGTTCTTAAAAACAAATACGATTAACAAAAATCGATCTTAAAAAAACGAACCTAAGGAAGGGACAAATAAAGGCTCGAAGCTCAGCTATGAAGCACACGAACAGCAGCAGCAGCGAAATTGACCAAATAAGATCTGCAATAAGAGTGAGCTCCAGCAGCGACTCTCTTATCAGCAGTAAAACAAATTAAAACAACTCAAACAGGGACTGAGATCAGCAAATCGGAGCCTAGCTATGCCGAGAACAACAAATCTATAAATAACGGCACCTTTACAACTTGATTAAGCTTTGAAATTTCCAGAGAATATAAAGCATGGGAAACTGAGACTTGAATCAACTTTGTAACTCTTTTTTTTTTTTTGGTTCAGTTTTGTTGTTTGTTTTTGAGATTCTGAAATTTTTGAAATTCAGATATGGAATTCTAGAATTTTGAGCTGCTAATAGGGCTTAGGCGTGTCTAAGAGCGTGTGAATTGAGTGTGTATGAGTGAAGGGAGTCGCTGGTTTTGTGGTTTTTTTAGAAACTGAAAATGAAGAAGAGAACCAAGAAGGTCCGCCGTTCCCCTTCTTCTTTAGAGGTCTCGTCCATGTCTGTATAGGTCTAAGTCTAGGTTTTAATTAGAAGGGTATGGGTTTTAGGCTAACGGGTTCAAGTGTATTTGGGCTAGGTAGGAAAATTTGGGCCTAATTTGGCTACAAGAACTAGCTCAATATCCAATTAAATCTTTTCTTCAAATTCTTTTTTTTTAACTTTTCTTTAATTAAAAATCCTAAAATTAAAATCCTAGGTTATCTAAAAATGTGAAATTAAACTAATTAAATAATTACAAAAATTAAAAACGCTACTTAATCCTAAATTAAAAGAGAAAAAATCAATAAAAGGAAAAAGTGTAAAAATGAAGCAATTTTTTTTGTGATTTTCAATTTATTATAAAACAAGTAACTACCGATTGATCCTAAGAATGTAAAATAAAGCCTAAATGCCATGCATGATATTTTTGGTATTTTTTCATGATTTAAATAAAACTCAAACATGCACAAAATGCAAATAATTAAATAAAATTCTACAAAAATTTCTAAAATGGCCAATAATTAACAAAAAATCTATTTTCTTGGGATTTTATAGGAGTATTTCGTATAGGGCAAAAATCACGTGCTTGCAATGTCAGTATTTAGCACTCAGTCGTTTTGTAAAGTTTTCAGTGTTATAATCTCTAAAAAATCTCACTTCAAAAGAAAGAAACAGGCTTCTTATAGAGAGCCTTTAGGGAAGCAGAATTGATTTCAGATTTTACCCATTACCCCTTCTTTGATTTTCATTCTTTTAAGTTAGACCCCAATCTTCTAGCTTGTTTGTTAAATCAGTCCCTATTCCCACTTTCCTAGCAGCTTCCTATTCAGTTACAAGAGATTCCTTTATCCAAACTCCCCACATTACCCTTTGAATTCCTATTATTTACCCTCCGGAATTACTATTAACTGGGCTGGACCCTAACAAACCTGAACCTTTCCCCTTTTCCTTTGGGCTTCTGAATTATGAAGCCCAATTTATGGTCCACAGACCACAAACAATTAAACCAAAAGAGATCAGGGAACTCAAGGCATCATAATTCTAAAGGATCAAAAAATAAAAATGAGAACAAAGCAGCAGGCAGAACATGAGGCTAAAAGTACTAAAGAAACTGTGAATTACACATTATGCTAAACACCACAAATTAATATGACCTAATTCTAATCATGCAAACAAAGGATCGATTTGAACTAACAAAGAAGAAGAAAGAAACAAGAAGAAGCAGAAATATGCGACTAATTAATCAAAAGAAAAGAAAGAGACAGGTTGACAGACCAAAACTAAAGCATTAGCCCAAATCTCGGATGAAAAAACGTGGCCACTCAAACTGTTCCACCAAAGCCTGAAACTCAACCTAACGAGCACCTTTGTCAAGGACACTCTGTCAAGGCAAGTTTCAAGCCTGGTGAACAAAAACTTCTAAAAACCCAAACCCCGAAATTAGATTAACTCCATATCCCAAAATCGACAAATTCTAGGGTTCAATTGGAAAAGTTATCAGGAGTTCCAGCTTTGGGGATACATAAGGATCGTAAAATGCAAATCTGGGCTAATTTAAGGAGGCTAGGGTTCGAAATCCAAAATTTGATCTCAGATTCGAAAAGTTCTGAGACGATTTCAAAGACACGGGGGGTAGATTTGGTATGAGGGGATGAAGGGGGTGGCGTGATGTTAATTTGGAGGTGGTTTGTGGTGGCGGCGCCACCGGAGGGAATGAGGAATTTAGGGCGGCGGGTTTAGGGTTCATGGAGGGTCTCTGATGGTGAAGATGATGAGTGAAGAGAGAGGGGTTGGACTTGGGGTAAGGTCGTTTGGACAGTTAAATATATTTAGACAAACCTGTTCCCAGCCGTTCGAGGAGTGAAAATCAACGGCTGGGATAATAGACCTCAAAAACGGCGTCGTTTGGTCATAGCTGAAGACTGGACCGGGTTAGGGCGTGATTTGGGCCTGGACTCGAAAGCTTTCGGGAGCGAAAATCGTTTGGGTTGGACCAAAACCAACAAGCCCTCTCATTTCTTTTCTTTTCATTTCAAACTCCAATTTTCCTTTTTCTTTTTTCAAATTAATTTAAAACCTAAACTAACTCTTAAAACTAAATTAATTTACCAAATTAGACTAATTACTAGTCATAGTATTTACACAAACTAAATAACTCCTAAATTAAAAGAAAAACTATGAAATTAAATATTAAAAAGTTAAAAATGCAATATGAGTTATTTTTTGTGATTTTTCAATTTTACAAAACAACTAATTTACTAATAATCCTAAAAATGTAAAAATAAATCATAAATGCAAATGCAGAGTATTTTTGTATTTTCACGATATAAATTAAACATGCATCGAAAAATGCAAATAATCAAGAAAATTCTTCAATAATTTCTAAAATGACAAATAATTAAAAGAAAAATCTAATTCTTTGGGATTATGTAGGAGTAATTCATGTGGGGCAAAAATCACGTGGTCACAGCTGCCCCTCTTTGCTCGGAGACACGAAGGGTTTTCGGGAAAAGATAAAATGAGCAATTATGAGGGATTTTTGCCCGTTTGAAACTCCATGAGAAGCATTTTTTTTAAAAAGCCTGACCGAACCTTGCTTCAGAGGTTGCCTACATATCCTTGGCTACGAAGGAATCAGGTCGGTGTAGTTTTGGAAGTTTCGGTAGCTGGGACTACCAGGAAGCTGTGATTTCACTGTTGCTGCTGGTGCTACTGCTTGCTGAACTCTTTATTACACCAAAATGGAAAATAAAAAGCTAAACTAGCTAAGCCTATCAACTACGAGTTACAAGATTCCTATCTATAAATCTACTGAAACTTGATATTGAGTCTTGGTTGGTTCTTCCTGCAGACTCTGATCTGAATCTTGATGCTCATTATCTGCGACCGCTGGTTCATTCTTCAGCTTTTGGATCAAGGCGGGACATGCGAAGCTTGTGACTTGAATCAAATTTGAATAGTCCGCATCTTTTCTCCGCTTCTGCATCTTGAGTTCAAACTTCTTTTCTTTATTCTGGATCGAGACTTCTTCTTTCGGTCATCTCAAACCTTGTGCCTCAAGGTAAAACCAGCTCAGACATCACAACAAACAAATGAACGAAATTTTCTGTCCCAGTTTTCATTAGGAAAATTTCGTGAGTTATTATAACAAAATTCTAAACTACTTCTTCATTGAAAGCAGTAAAAGTCAGGATTGTGTATCTTTGGAAAAAAAGGGATTGGGGAGTGGAGGCCTATATCTATACTAAAAATCAACCAGGGAGTGTAGACCCTGTGTTTGGAAAAGCGACTCGGGAGTGGAGACCCGATGTCTAAAATAATCTCAACTAGGGGGTGGAGACAATATGTTGGCAAAAGGAGACTAGGGAGTGGATACCCTATGTCTAAAAAAATTTCAACTAGGGAGTGGAGACCCAATGTTGGCAAAAGGCGACTAGGGAGTTGGGGCCCTATGTGTAAAATAATCTCAACTAGGGAGTGGAGACCCTATGTTGGCAAAAGGCGACTAGGGAGTGGAGACCCTATGTATAAAATAATCTCAACTAGGGAGTGGAGACCCTATGTTGGCAAAAGGCGACTAGGGAGTGGAGACCCTATGTCTAAAATAATCTCAACTAGGGAGTGGAGACCCTATGTTGGCAAAAGGCGACTAGGGAGTGGAGACCCTATGTCTAAAATAATCTCAACTAGGGAGTGGAGACCCTATGTTGGCAAAAGGCGACTAGGGAGTGGAGACCCTATGTCTAAAAATAATCTCAACTAGGGAGTGGAGACCCTATGTTGGCAAAAGGCGACTAGGGAGTGGAGACCCTATGTCTAAAAATAATCTCAACTAGGGAGTGGAGACCCTATGTTGGCAAAAGGCGACTAGGGAGTGGAGACCCTATGTCTAAAATAATCTCAACTAGGGAGTGGAGACCCTATGTTGGCAAAAGGCGACTAGGGAGTGGAGACCCTATGTCTAAAAATAAACTCAACTAGGGAGTGGAGACCCTATGTTGGCAAAAGGCGACTAGGGAGTGGAGACCCTATGTCTAAAAATAATCTCAACTAGGGAGTGGAGACCCTATGTCTAAAAATAAACTCAACTAGGGAGTGGAGACCCTATGTCTAAAATAATCTCAACTAGGGAGTGGAGACCCTATGTTGGCAAAAGGCGACTAGAGAGTGGAGACCCTATGTCTAAAAATAAACTCAACTAGGGAGTGGAGACCCTATGTTGGCAAAAGGCGACTAGGGAGTGGAGACCCTATGTCTAAAAATAATCTCAACTAGGGAGTGGAGACCCTATGTCTAAAAATACACTCAACTAGGGAGTGGAGACCCTATGTCTAAAAATAAACTCAACTAGGGAGTGGAGACCCTATGTTGGCAAAAGGCGACTAGGGAGTGGAGAACCTATGTCTAAAATAATCTTAACTAGGGAGTGGAGACCCTATGTTGGCAAAAGGCGACTAGGGAGTGGAGACCCTATGTCTAAAATAATCTCAACTAGGGAGTGGAGACCCTATGTTGGCAAAAGGCGACTAGGGAGTGAAGACCCTATGTCTAAAATAAACTCCACTAGGGAGTGGAGACCCTATGTTGGCAAAAAGCGACTAGGGAGTGGAGACCCTATGTCTAAAAATAATCTCAACTAGGGAGTGGAGACCCTATGTTAGCAAAAGGCGACTAGGGAGTATAGACCCTATGTCTAAAAATAAACTCAACTAGGGAGTGGAGACCCTATGTTTGCAAATAGCGACTAGGGAGTGGAGAACCTATGTCTAAAAATAAACTCAACTAGGGAATGGACACCCTATGTCTAAAATAATCTCAACTAGGGAGTGGAGACCCTATGTTGGCAAAAGGCGACTAGGGAGTGGAGACCCTATGTCTAAAAATAAACTCAACTAGGGAGTGGAGACCCTATGTTGGAAAAAGGCGACAAGGGAGTGGAGACCCTATGTAAAAAATAATCTCAACTAGGGAGTGGAGACCCTATGTTGGCAAAAGGCGACTAGGGAGTGGAGACCCTATGTCTAAAATAATCTCAACTAGGGAGTGGAGACCCTATGTTGGAAAAAGCGTAAAAATAGAGATTGGGGTCCTAAGCTACTTTTTTTTTGAATTTTCTTCTTATCTTTTTTTCATTTTGTTTTTTAATTTTTTTTTATTTCATGGAATGAGTAAATGCAAGAAAGAGTGTGGAGGGGACTTCCCTTTATGGATCATTGCTGCAAAGCTGTTTTTAGCCTTCGCGCATTTTTTTCTTTTTGGTTGCACCTGCTTCTTGCAAGGTTGCTTTGGATTGCACCTGTTTCATGTTTTCAAACAAAGAACAATTGTTAGCTTAAAACGGTGGTTGGTTTTTTGGCCTTGATTGTTTTTTATCAGTTGATCTCGGCCCAGCTCTTTTGGTGAGAACTTGTGTGGCTTGCTGGCTTTCTGAAGATTGATCTCTCTTCTGAAACCGAAGAACTCAACTTTCCAAAATTTCTCATGACAGTTCACCCGTATGGGGCTTTAGCCCCTTCATCTTATTCTGCCTCTATGGGCACTTGACTTTGGATTTCTTTCATTTTCAATAATTTTGACTTCAGAGCATCGGCCATCATGGCCAGTCGGGATCGACTTGATGCACCCGCTGAGGCTGGGTGCTTTTCTTTGGATTTGGCTTTTATTAAGCAGAACCTTGTAAAACCAATCTTGCCATCTTTTCTTTGTATTAGTCTCGGAGCAGAGTTAGACCGAAAGGGATTCAAAGGAAAGTAAACAAAGGACAAGAAAGTGAACTTAAAGAGAAGTGTCCCTTTCGGGGAGGAAAGAAGGACTTATCCGGAGTGCATGCAGACTTCAATAGACATGACATGCTTCTTGGAATGGATACCCAATCAGCACAACCATCCATCTTCTCATAAACCCATTATGACCCGTGTTTTAAAACCGAGAAACCATGCCAGGACTCTTTCAGTGCCAACTGTTGTAAGGGATTTCTTCTTTTCGATCAACGGCGCCCTTTGCGGGTTTTTGCCAATCGACCTCTCTCCTTTCTCTTCTCACCGTCGCCTTATTGTGCTCTTTACGAGTTTTCACTAACAAGACTCTCTCATTTCAATTTCTCTGCTCACCATCGCCTTATAGTGCTCTTTGCGAGTTTTCACTAATAAGACTCTCTCATTTTATTTCTCTTATCTTGATTGCATCGGGTTCAAACAACTGCGCTCTCTGATTTCGAACACCTTTCCACCGATTGATCAGAAGGACTTGAACAGGATTTGGGGTAAAAAGAATTTGGATCGAATTACAACTTTGGAACCGTTCGGGCGAAACCATCGCTGAACCATTATAACATCTGCCCCAGTTTCACTTTTAGGGGGAAATTGGATTTTTATTTTGGTGTGACTGAACCCCAGAGAGAGGTTGCCTACGTATCCTTTCGGAATCAAGTCGAACGTAGTTCAGGGAAAACTTTTTTTTTTTTGTTTTTGTTTTTGTTGTCTTTTCTTTTATTTTGATTTTGATTTTGATTTGATTTTTTTTTTCAAACGTTTTCAAGTTCCAAAGAGGGTATTGAAAGAAACATAACCGGCTCAAAGGGTTAGCAAAGGATTGGAGTGTTTGAGGTAGCGAGAATGAAAGCCTTCGTCATCCCAATCGGAAAATGTTGTTGCTGCAGTAAGACTAGACATAATACCTTTTGACTGCGTCTGCATTTACAGCTGTTTCAGGATCATTTCCTTCAATGTCTCCCAAGTATAATGCCCCGTTTGGCAACAATTTTCTTATAATGTATGGACCTTTCCAATTTGGAGCAAACTTTCCTTTTGCTTCCTGGTGGTGGGGGAGAATACGCCTCAAAACGAGTTGCCCCACTTCAAAGTTTCTATGCCGCACTTTCTTGTTGTAGGCACGGGCCATTCTTTGTTGATACAACTGCCTGTGGCAAACTGCGGCCATTCGCTTTTCATCAATCAGGGTTAACTGTTCTAGACGGGTTTTGACCCACTCACTGTCCTCAATTTCAGCTTCAACAATGATCCGAAGAGAAGGAATTTCAACTTCTGCGGGTATCACGGCTTCAGTGCCATAAACCAAAAGATACGGGGTTTCTCCGACTGATGAACGCACAGTAGTGCAATATCACAACAATCCAAACGGCAACTTTTCATGCCATTGCCTGGAACTTTGGATCACCTTTCTCAAAATCTTCTTGATGTTTTGGTTTGCTGCTTCGACAGCACCATTGGCTTTGGGCCGATAAGGGGTAGAATTTCGATGCGTGATCTTAAACTGCTCACATATCTCCCTCATCAAGTGACTATTCAAGTTTGCAGCATTATCCGTAATGATAGTTGCAGGAATACCAAAACGGCAGATGATATTGGAGTGCACGAAGTCTACCACAGCTTTCTTGGTGACAGATTTGAGAGTAATTGCTTCAACCCACTTTGTGAAGTAGTCAATAGCGACCAATATGAATCTATGCCCATTTGAAGCTTTTGGCTCGATCGGCCCAATGACGTCCATACCCCAGGCAACAAACGGCCAAGGTGCTGGCATGGATGCAGTTCTGTAGGTGGTGCATGAATCAGATCACCGTGCACCTGACACTGATGACATTTCCGGACAAAACTGAAGCAATCTTCTTCCATAGTCATCCAGTAATAGCCTGCTCGGAGGATTTTCTTTGCCAAAACGTACCCATTCATGTGGGGTCCACACACCCCTGCGTGCACTTCATGCATAATTCTTCCTGCCTCTTCGGCATCCACACATCTTAGCAAATTGAGATCCGGAGTCCTTTTCTATAAGACCTTGCCGCTCAAGAAGAAACTACCGGCAGGCCATCTAATGGTTCTCCTTTGATCTCCATTGGCTTGCTCGGGATATTCTTTCGTTTTCAGAAATCTCTTGATATCATGATACCCTGGATGGACATTTGGTTCCAGCTCAACCGTATTGTAGTAACCATGCCTTTCTCGGATTTAGATCTCCAACGGGTCAATATGGAGATTTCCTAGATATGGCAACGCCGAGGCCAAAGTAGCGAGTGCATCGGCTAACTCATTGTGAAAACGAGGAATGTACCTGAACTCAACTGACTTGAACCGCCTACTAAGATCTTCCACATGTTGCCTGTATGGAATAAGCTTGACATCCCGGGTTTACCATTCACCCTGAGCTTGTCGGATAATCAAGTCTGAATCTCCCATGATCAATAATTCTTCCACATCTTGGTCGATTGCCATATTCATACCCATAATGTAGGCTTCATACTCGGCAGTGTTGTTTGTGCAGAAAAACCGAAGCCGGGCTGTGGCTGGATAATGCTGACCAGTGGGTGAGATTAAGATTGCCCCAATTCCAACGCCTTTTACATTCACAGCTCCATCGAAGAACATTTTCCAAGCATTGGTGTCCTCGGATGTTACCTCAACTGAATTTAGCTCCTCGTCCGGGATGTAAGTGCTCAGAGGTTGATATTCCTCATCAACAGGGTTTTCAGCTAGGTGATCTGCTAGATCCTGGGCTTTCATTACCGTGCGGGTGACATAGACTATGTCGAATTCAGTGAGCAGGATCTGCCAATTTGCTAACCTTCCTGTGGGCATCGGCTTCTGGAATATGTACTTCAGAGGGTCCAACCTGGTGATGAGGTAAGTGGTGTAGGCCAACAAGTAATGCCTAAGCTTCTGAGCGACCCAAGTTAGAGCGCAGCAAGTTCTTTCCAACAAAGTGTATTTGGCTTCGTAACTGGTAAACTTCTTGCTCAGATAGTAGATTGCCTGCTCTCTCTTTCCGGTCACATCATGTTGCCCGAGGACGCAACCAAAGGAATTTTCCAAGACTGTCAAATACCAAAACAAAAGGCCTCCCAGGTTCAGGTGGGACCAAAACTGGCAGGTTCAACAAATATTCTTTGATCTTGTCAAAGGCTTCTTGACACTCATCCGTCCATTTAATCGCTGATCTTTCTTTAACATCTTGAAGATGGGTTCACATGTAGAAGTCAACTGAGCAATGAATCGGCTAATGTAGTTCAGCCCTCCCAGCAGGATCATAACCTCTTTCTTGGTTCTTGGAGGAGGCAAATCCTGAATAGACTTTATCTTTGTTGGGTCTAACTCGATGCCCCTCCGACTGACTATAAATCCCAAAAGTTTGCCAGACGGAACCCCAAATGCGCATTTCGTCGGACTTAGCTTCAAATTATACTTGCGCAGCCGCTCAAAGAACTTTCTCAGGTCCCGAACATGGTCGATCTGGGTTCTGGATTTGATGATCACATCTTCCACGTACACCTCTATCTCTTGGTGCATCATGTCATGAAAGATGGCAGTCATGGCCCTCATATAAATTGACTGCTCATCTTCTCCATGAAATAAAATCTCCTAATCTTCATATTCAAATTTCACCATCTGGTGTAGGGTAGAAGGTACAACCCCTGCTGCGTGAATCCAAGGCCTTCCCAAGAGGAAATTATAAAAAGTATCCATCTCTAGGACATGAAAGGTCACCTTAAAATCCACAGGTCCAATAGTCAGAATCAAATTGTTCTCGCCTATGGTATCTCTTTCGATGCCATCAAAGGCATGCACACAGATATTGTTGGGCCTGATTCTCTCACTCCCGATCTCCATTCTTTGCAGAGTTGAGAGAGGGCAGATATCAACTCCGGACCCACCATCTAGCATGACTCTTTTCACATAATACCCCTCGCATTTAACTGTCAGATAGAGGGCTTTGTTGTGGGCGGCCCCTTCCGGGGGCAAATCATTCTTGCTAAAGGAAATTTGATTGACTGTGAAGAATCTTTCCGTCATCCTCTCCAGTTGTTCGACAGTGGTCTCAATCGGCACATAAGCTTCATTGAGGAATTTTATCACACTTTCTGATATTCAGTTGAATTCATTAGCAGAGACAATAAAGAAACATGAGCAGGAGACTTTCGGAGTTGGTCAATTATCTCGTAGTCTGCAGTTTTCATTTCTCGGAAGAACTTTCTGCTTCTTCGGCACTAACTGGTTTCTTGATCGGAAAGCGTTTCTGCTTGGCATTGTTTACTTCTCCCACATTAAAGTATTTCTCAGCTGGGTTAGTTTCATTTACTTCTCCCAAAACCTCTTTTCCCTTGTAGGTTACTACCGCCTTGTTGTAATTCCATGGAACGGCAGTAGGGTCGGTCATGGGCCTCTACGGTGCGCGGCCAATAACCACGGGCTCATTCAGCCTTGGTGAAATTACTGGCCCCCTTACCACAAAGGTCCCTTTAGGCACGTACATATTAGATCCCTTGTTCAGCTCTAACCTTCTTGGAGGGCTCAATGACATTTGTTCTTTCTTGTGACCACGGGGAACATAAAGAATGGCATCTTTTGAGGGTACTGCCCCAGTTTTGGTTCCCATTGTCTTTTCTGCATTTTGAGGGGTGGGTTTACTCTTCTTCTCCCCCTTGTCTTGTTTTGCAGTTGCTTTTGGCATCTTTTCGCCATCAGCGATTGCGGTAATGGCTTTCAAAGCAGGATCAAACTCCTTGTCTTCGCAAAGCATTCCAATGACCGGCCTGTTGCTGTGAGCCGGCAATGGGTTGTTGGTCACATTAGGAACTTCCTTATCCTTCAGCACTATTCGTTTTTGTTCTATGAGTTTTTCAACAGCCCTTTTCAGAGTCCAACAATCTTCAATATCATGTCGTTCCGCCCCAGAATGATAGGCACATCGAGCACCGGGTCGGTAAGAAGACGACTCTGGGTTCTGCCTAGTATGGGGTACGGGTTGCAACAAACCCATCTGTACAAGTTTAGGGAAAAGGCTAGAATATGACTCACAAATAGGCATGAAGTTTGCTATCCTGGGTGGCTCCCGGGCACGGGCATTATAGGGGAAGTTATTTTGTGGAGGTTGGGGATTATACTGGGCTTGGCGAGGAGGTTGATTTCTAGGAAATGGAGCTTGGTTTTGGTTGAACTGTTATTGTGGCCTGGCGTACGGCTGGGCGTTCATTACTTAGTACGGCTGAGGGGCCATAGCATAGGCCACATCCTGATGAGGATAATAATGTTGTGGGGTTCTTGCAGGGAAGTAAGATCTGGGTGGACGGGGGTTTCTTGGACCTGAAGCTGCCATTGCCGCTTCTTCTTTCTTCTTCTTGTTCGCTACACCTCCAGACCCGCTTTGAATTGCTTGGGATGTATCCCTTATAGCAGATTGACTCAATATGTGCCCTGTTTTTAGACCATTCTCGACCATCTCACCAATCATGATGGCCCCAGCAAACGGTTTCCCCATTGCAGACATCATATTCTGAAAGTAGTCAGCCTCTTGGGCTTGAAGAAAAACACTAACCATTTTTGTTTCATCCATCAGAGGCTTGACCCTGGCCGCTTGTTCTCGCCATTTAATAGCATATTCTCGAAAACTTTCCGAGGACTTCTTCTTGAAGTTTGATAGAGAACTCCTGTAGGGAGCTATGTCTATGTTATGCTAAAACTGCCTGACAAAGTCCCGAGCCAGGTCATCCCAAATATGCCAACGAGATATATCCTGATCCATGTACCATTCAGAAGCAATGCCGACCAGGCTCTCTCTAAAATAAGCCATGAGAAGCTCCTCTTTTCCGCCGGCCCCTCGCAATTGATTGCAGTACCTCTTAAGGTGGGCTATGGGATCCCCATGCCCGTCATACTTTTCAATCTTCGGGGTCTTGAAACCCAGTGGTAAATGCACATGTGGGAACATACACAGATCAGCGTAGGATACGCTCTTTTGTCCGCTCAAACCCTATATATTTTTAAGGCTATGCTCCATGCTCCTCATTTTTCGGGTAATTTCCTCCTGCTCGGGGTTCTTTATAGTTTTCTCCTATCCCGCGGTAAACTTATACCGGGGTTGCTGAGGGTAAGAATTGGTAGTGAACTGGGTAGGTTCCAGTGGAAATGATGGTCCTTGGAAGGTGAAAAATGATGGATCAAAGCTTGGCCTTGGCAAAGTGGGTTGTGCCGTGGCCGAAGAGGGTGGCGCCGTGAATATGTTGGAGGCCGCACCTGAAATTAGCACCTGGGGGCAAACCTCAGAAGGTGTTCCAGCAAAGTGGGCTGAGATGGTAGGATATCCAAGTGGGGTATTCGGGTAACTTATGGGGACGTTGGAAGTTCCACTTGCCCTGGGAAGTATCTCGGGGAATCCAGGTATCGCACTTGGTGGTTCTCTACCATTGGACCAGGCGTCCCACATTTCCATCATGCGGAGATGCAGAATTCTGTTTTCCTCAGCAGCCGCTGACTCTAAAGTTGGGATGGCCGAGATCGGGCTATCCTCCAGGATAGGAACTGTTGGCGGATGACTTTCCGACGACATTTCAACACTTCCTTTTGATCTTGTGAAGTGCGGATGTGAAGCCAAATTACCACAAAACCAACCACCTTAATATAGAACCTATACTCAACAGTAGACAACAAACCGGTTAGTTTGAAACAATTAACACATGGGTAATCGCACATTGGGGGTGTGATGCACCTATATAGTTAAATGTGTTTCTACATGTTTTGCAACGGTTGCGTGCTTCATCCCGACTTTTGTTTATCTCCCCAATTTTCTCTCTTGCTCTTTTTGCACCCTTATTTTCTCTCTTTTTGGTTTTTTCTTTTGGCTTTCTCTCTCTTTTCTTTTGGTTTTTCTTTTGGCTCTTTCCTTTCCACAGTCCTCTTTTATTTGAGTTATTTACAAAATCATGACCGGATCCGATGAGGATTGCCTACGTATCACGATGCCGCATGAATCAGATCATTACGTAGTTCAAGAAATAAATGAAAAAATAAGGAATCAAATTTTTTGGGATTTTCCAATTTTCATTAATAAGAACTCTACTGTTTTCTATTACAAAAAGACTCCATCATACTCTTTCTAGGAATTTAAAAACTACAAACAGACTCGAAACATACTTTAAAAACTAGAAACTGCAAAACAGACTCAGAAATAAAAATAAAAATCAAGAGTACATAAGTGCTTCTACTCTAGGGGCCCGTGGGACATCAGTCGGTCTTTCCACGGGCCTATGTGCAAGATCCCCTTGAAGACGCTCCAGGTCACTCATTATTTGACGAACAAAGGTCATTACCACAACAAAGAAGGTGGTTCGAGTCATGTCTTCACATTCTTGGCATTTCATGACGATGTAATCAGCAATTGCTCTAACCCTCTCCCTTATGATACCCTTTTTCTTGAAGCAAACGCCTGATTTGCTGAGACCTAGCCTCTAGCACTTGGGCGTCATGATGGGTTTGACCCTGCAGCTGCTGCATATCTTCCTCCAACTGGGACATTAATGCATAGCAATGTTCCCTTTCTTCTTTAAAGTTCTTGGCTTGCTTGGCCATCTCGTTTTCGAGGGTAGTTAGCCTTTTCTTCAAGTTTGTGACTGTTCCCTCATATTTCCTTTTCAACTGTCGAACAAGCTCCGCCCGCCCCTCGGCGTTCTTTGCCAACTATGCTCTAGCTCTTGCCAAACTGCCTTCGGATTTTTCTAGATCATTCCCGTACTCACATATTTTATTCCTAAGGCCATTAATGGGTTTTTCATCTGCTCGGCTTCTTGCCGGATTCTCAGCAGCTATTTTCATCCTTTGGATTTGGGCCCGGAGGTTTTCATTTTCTTGGGCTAATTTTTTCTTCTCACCCTCATCCGCAGCAGCTTGTATACTATCGTCAAATTTGAGATCCCTGATTTGTCCCTCCAACTTGCTTATCTTGGCTTTGTAGCTCGCCTCTTTCTCCAACCAATCCCATTGCCCTCGCGAATCCTCTATGAATCGCTGGACATGGGATCTTTTAGCAGGCCGTTCGGGCTCCTGATGGATTTGAAATCTTTTCCCAAACCAATTCATGTAATTAGGCTTTATTTCGCCTTTAGACAAATCCCGCACCCGAGTCTTTGGCTCTAAAATCTACACTCATTCCAAATCTGACGAACTTTGCCTTCTGGGAATACAGCTTTTAGACCCAATTCAATAACCTGTCGGCTCAGATCTTAATCATGTGGGATAGTTTGGCACCTGCCTAGTTGCCGCAGCACTCTGTGTGGCGCATATGGCTGAATGCTCCGGAGGCCCATTAAGAGAAGATAGCACACCTCGACTGACATATAAATGACTTCAGTGACAGGGAGCCAACCGAAAGTCCACTTGATTTTGTCCGAAGTTAAGGAACTCAAATGCGCAAACCAAGCCTCTATACCCTTTGGAAATTCACAACCCGTCACTCGGTTTTCATACTCTTCAATGCAATTCAGACCAGTCATGCCGTAGTTCATGTACCCTAAGCGATGACAAAGATGTTCTTGTATCCAAAGTTGTAGTAGCAAGTTACAGCCCTGGAAGAATTTTCCCCCTTCTCGGCAGATGGTTAGAGCTCAGTAAATCTCAGCTAAGATCATTGGAACAAGGGTGCCATTAGCTTTTTTAATCATGACATCGACCATTTCCACAAGACCCAGTTCTATGTTGCCATCTTTTCTTGGACAGATTATGACACCCAAGAATGCCACAATAAAAGCCAAACCTCGTCGTGCCTCCCATTTATCTTTGTTTCCTGAATGAGTTAGGCCACTGTCTGGTGCCTCGAAACCGTGGGGGTTGCCATAGCGCTGGTACAAAAAGTGGAATGTGCAAAACCCTTCGGATAAATTCCCATCTTGAACCTCCCGACTGATGCTCAACAGATCTAGAAACTTGTGAGGAGACACTGTTCTTGGCGACACCGAGTACCGACTTCTGAGATTCCCACTAAGGCCGGCATAGCCCGCAATTTCCTCCAGCGTGGGGGTGAGCTCAAAATGAGAAGAGTGAAACACATTGTGAGTCGGGTCCCAAAAAGGTATCAAATCCTCAATCACATCCAACCTCAGTTTGATTTTCAAAAGTCCCACGAGACCGCCCAAAACTTTTACCACAGTCTATCTGCTGACTTTTCCTAAGTCGTTCCACCACATATGGAGCTGAATGGGATTTCCTCAAGAACTACGAAGGGTTTATTTTCATTTGTGCTCATCCTGCACATTTATTAGGCTGATTGGTTAAGAAATCATAATTTATTTTCACTCAAGAGAAAGTTATCATTTTTTGAAAGAATTTTCATTTCAAAACAAAAACTCGGCCTTGCAAATACGGCCCTTCAGCACTTCAGGAAAGAAGATTTTAAGGCTGTGTTTGCTAATCGGCCAGAAATTTAAAAAAGAAACCATAGGTGGCTGTTCTTGCAAAAACAGCTTTCCGGCGCCCTTTTGGGAACATTTTGGCTATTTAGGCAAGAATGACATCACCTTACTTATTTATGACAAAATAATAAATTTTTTGTTCTTTTTGGGTTATTTTGAAAAAGTGGAGTTGGACCTGGCGAGGGTTGCCTACGTTTCCCACATCCGGTGAGAATCAAACTTGCGTAGTTCGGGCAGATTTGACATAATAAAAACAATACCAAATATTTTTTTAAAACAAATTTTTCTTTCTTTTTTTTTTTCAAAATTTCGGCAGAGTTTCGGTGCTTTTTGGACATCGATTTTTTCAAAAATAGGTAATTATCTCTCTCAGCCCTCAAATTGATTTTTCTCTTTTCCAATTTTCTCTATTATTCATAAGCCGGTCAACATGCAATCCGAAGTAGATAAATGCACAAGTAGCACGTAAGATGCATCAGAATGGTCTTTTCTTTTCTGGTACACCTTTCCTAGACAGACCCAACCCCTGTGTTGAGTTTCCAAAGTCAAATGCACGTGAGGCAAACAAGCGTTCCTACTAGGGATCCGGCATGAGGCTTTGTTATACTAGGTTTAAAAACCTGGGTGTATTGTTCTAGACCTGGCTTACCCGAGCGGACAGCTCGAGCCGAGGGGGGCAGCGTACCGGGAATACAGAAGCTTCACCGGCTTTGCAACTTGTCCGAACCTCGTTCTAAAATTGGGATAATGACTCTAACAGAAAAGAAGTCACACGAAGTGCACACTTCCCAGATGATTTAGAAGACTCAGAGAGAGGAGGGTTTCGTAGCAATTTATATACTGTCCAAACAATATCAAAGCGTTAAAAAGCGGCAATTAGCACATTAGGCTCAACAAGTAAAAATCAGATAAAACAAGCTAACTATAACAGTTATTCTAAGCTCGAATTCTTGAACCCTGAACCAATGTTCTGGGTTTGATTCCCCAGCGGAGTCGCCAGAGCTGTCACACCTCCTTTCTACACACCCGAGGGTATATAAGGGAGTTTTCCCAATTGAAGTGACATTGTTCGAAATGAGATTATTTATTTGATTTTTTAAAGTCGCCACTTGGAATATTTTAATTGGTGTCCCAAGTCACTGGTTCATTTTAAATCCCAAATCGAGGAAATTCGACTTTCCTTTTAAAGTCTGCGAACCAGAAATTCTAAGTAAGGAATTCTGTTAATCCGGGAGAAGGTGTTAGGCATTCCCGGGTTCCGTGGTTCTAGCACGGTCGCTGAAACTAATATAAGTGGCATATTATCTGATTTTAGTACATGTTTTAGCCCATAGTACATTTTAACTTATTAACCGCTTTTAATATTTTTAGGAAGATTCAACGTTATTTAAAACATGCCTCGAACCTCGTCACATGAAATGCACATTATTTAACATTGTTGATAATTGGAATTGGGTCACATGAAATGCACACCCAAATTTAACAAATAAAGGAAATCAATTTAAATAGCGCGCCTAAAGCAACTACGAAATTTCAAGTTAATAACAAGGTTTGCGAGGGCCATGAAAAATTTAATAATGGCACACCTCAATTTTAAAACAGTTATTATTAATTAAATGAGGGCCATGGGGTTTCGCGATTTTATTCGGCATGGCATGCCTCGAATTATTCTTAAAAAAAGTTTCTAAATTTAGTTTTTGAGGGCCATAGTTTGTATGTTTGGCTAATACGGCGCACCTCGATCTAGTTAAAAGAATCTAATTAATTGATTAAAAGACTAAGGGAAATTCTAATTTATTTTAAAGCTAATGTTCAAACTAAAGCTAATATAATAAGGCTTGGTGTTAAAAGAAATCAGCATTTGGTTATTTGAAAAGCTCAATCTGGCAGCAGGCCCAATTGCCTTTGAAAAGGAGGTCCATATCGAAGCACAAGGGACAACCAGGCTCACAAGAAGCCCAGAATGCATATTGGTCCAGCGAAGGGCACTTGGCACAACTGGGCCAATGCCAAAGGCCCAACTTCGTGATTCAGCATAATTGGTTGAAACAAATTACACTTCTTCACAAAAATCTCAAGATTGAAAATGGACGCCAGCAATTCTTGCTAGTTCTACACAGATGCATAACACATTTTTAAGCCCAAATCACATTCCATACTAAAATGCAAGCCTTAATGTTATATGGCTCAAACACCAATTATTTCGTCCTTTAACATAGCAGAATTTGATTCTCAGCCAAAAAAACTAACATGATTTCAAAAGAATACATCTACTAGCATGGATTTAAACCTGTCCAACTCCAGATCTTAAAGAAGAAACGTGTCACGACCCATTTTCACAATAGGTCATGAGGGCGCCTGACACCCTTGTCAGACAAGCCAATTTCGGAAACATTTCTAAAATACTTATGTTGCTTTTAATTAGAAATAAGTGGAATAAACACCCAATTTGGAATTTAAACCAGAAGAGCTGAATACTGTAATAATATAATTACACAACCCCAAAATAATCGTCTACCAAAGTGTGTGCCAGAACCCGGTGTCACAAGTACGGGCATCTAGTAGAATATACAAAAGAAATCTCTATCCTACTGTCTAAGATAAGGAAAGACAGCAAAAGTAAAGGAAGACTCTATCCGGCTGCTGAGCAGCATAGGAAGGAAGCAGCTCACCGTGGAAGTCTCTGCCACAAACTCAAGGATGTGTACCGAACTGGTAACCAGATGTATCAGCCTCAGACTCTGTACAATTAAGTACAGAAGCGTAGTATGAGTACATGAACAATATGTACCCAGTAAGTATCCCGTCTAATCTCGAAGAAGTAGAGACGAGAGGTCGACTTGATACCTACTAGGGTCAGGATAATATAATATAATTATGCTATTCTAAGCATGAAAGTCACCAATATTCAACAGGTTATAACAAAGAGCAATAATCATGTTCTTGTCCTTATTTCAATTTCCATTTTACATTTTCAATTTCTAAGCAAGTAGGCATGTCATGTTCAAGTATCAGCATATATATATATATATATATATCATACGCAATCACACCGAGGTCGACGGCCCGCTCCAACAGAATTAAAATGTGCACTGCCGAGGATCGAACGACACGAACCATAGATGCATCTATTCTCACCGAGGCGATCGACCCGATCCATAAATATCAAGAAAATATCAAGAATGCACACGAAGGTTCATTCATATACCAGGAAGCTCTTACCAAGGCTTAACAAGTTCATACGTTCACTTCATATTTCCTTTAAGTCTGTAGCATATCATGAATGATCATAGTGGCAATTTAAATAAGAGATAATCTCAAATTAGGCATGATGTGGGTCTTAAACTACCCATACAATTAATATCATAGTAGCTACGCACGAACTCTCGTCACCTAGTACGTATGTAGCCCCCGCATTTAGCAACAATTATTCAGTTATTACACCTATGGCGGACAATTCCCTCTTACAAGGTTAGAAAGGAGACTCACCTCGCTCCAAAGCGCACTTCCAATATCAAAAACAAGTCCAAGCCCTCAAGTCGGAGCCAAACGATCACAAACTAGTTAAAGGAAGTAAGAACTAGTCAATATAAGTTTATAAGATCGAATCCTAGCTATTTAAGCCATTTCCCAACCCTTTTCATGAGTTTCCTAAATTTCGACCCTGGGCCCACGTGCCCGGATTCCGAGATTTTTTGAAGGAAGTTGTTCTCCACATCCTAAGGATCAATAATAAATCATTTCTAGTTCATTACATAGCGAATTACGTGATTAAATCTTAGTTTTATTAAAACCCTACGTCTAGCTCTAACCCTTGATTTTACTTAGTTTTTTTGTGTTTAATCTACCTAATGTACATGTTTTTAAACTAAGGATGAATGGGAATTACTTATCTTACAATGTTATGTTGAAACCCTCACTTTTGAAGCACCCAAATCGCCCAAGTGTGGAGTTGTGAATGAAATAAATGGCTTTGAGTTCGAATTAAATGAACTCTTTGCCCCAGCGATTTCCGCTTCTGCGGTGCCATGACCGCCCATGCGGAAGCCGCTTCTGCGGAAAAGGCCGCTTTTGCGGAGGTGGCCCAAGAAGCCTGGATCGCTTCTGCGGTCAGGTGCCCAGTGTTGCGGGTCCGCTTCTGCGGATTTCGAGCCGCTTCTGCGGAGTTGGGCCTAAGGAGCTGGACTGCTTCTGCGGTCTGGGGGCCGCTTAAGCGGAACCGCTTCTGCAGTCTCTGGGCCGCTTCTGCGATTTCCCTTGGCCTGGCCGTTTTCGCTTTTGTGATTGGCTGACCGTATCTGCGGTACCGCTTCTGCGGTCCAAGAACCGCAGATGCGGTTATGACAGAAGCAGCAACTTCGGCCTCATGACTCTCACCCCCGAAGACTGGAAAATGAAGCCTGGTCCATCTGTCCAATAACTTCTGCGGATCACCGTCCATAGCTGGCCTGAGCTGGGGTGCCACTGCAGCAACTGGCTAAGCCCCATCCGCGGGTAGTGCAGCCGGAGTCTGATATACTGCAGCTGCATGACCTGGATCCTGAGCAGTAGGAGTCTGGGCTCCTCCGCCTACCTGTGAAGTAGCTGGATCTGTTGGAAATAAACAAGCCTGAGTCATAGTGTCCATGAACCGTAGCATGCGGCCCATGACCTCCTGAAATCCCGGTGCTATCGTGAAATCCGCCGGGGTAGGCTCAGCTGCAGGCACCTCGCCCTGCTCCTCGACAATAGGATCCTCCACAGGATCTGCTGGTGGTGCAACTGGAACGGCTCTGGGTCACCCTCGTCCCCTACCACGGGCCGGTGCCCTCCCCCGGCCTCTACCTCGGCCTCTAGCAACGGGGGGAGCAGCTCCTCCCGGGTCAGGAATGTCAGCGGTACGAGTACTCACCATCTGTGAGAGAATAGAAGAGGGAAATTTAGTACTCTAAGCATTGCACGACAGGAAATGAATAAAGAGTAGTCTTTCCTAATACCCTATAGCCTCTCGAAGATAAATACAAACGTCTCCGTACCGGTCAACAAGACTCTATCAGGTTTGCCCGTAACTCGTGAGACCTACGTGAACCTAGTGCTCTAATACCATGTTGTCACGACTGATTTTCACAATAGGTCATGAGGGCGCCTTACACCCTTGTCAGACAAGCCAATTTCGGAAACATTTCTAAAATACTTATGTTGCTTTTAATTAGAAATAAGTGGAATAAACACCCAATTTGGAATTTAAACCAGAAGAGCTGAATACTGTAATAATATAATTACACAACCCCAAAATAATCGTCTACCAAAGTGTGTGCCAGAACCCGGTGTCACAAGTACGGGCATCTAGTAGAATATACAAAAGAAATCTCTATCCTACTGTCTAAGATAAGGAAAGACAGCAAAAGTAAAGGAAGACTCCATACGGCTGCTGAGCGGCATAGGAAGGAAGCAGCTCACCGTGGAAGTATTTGCCACGAACTCAAGGATGCGTACCGAATTGGTAACCAGATTTATCAGCCTCATACCCTGTACAATTAAGTACAGAAGCGTAGTATGAGTACATAAACAATATGTACCCAGTAAGTATCCCGTCTAATCTCGAAGAAGTAGAGACGAGAGGTCGACTTGATACCTAATAGGGTCAAGATAATATAATATAATTATGCTATTCTAAGCATGAAAGTCACCAATATTCAACAGGTTATAACAAAGAGCAATAATCATGTTCTTGTCCTTATTTCAGTTTCCATTTTACATTTTCAATTTCTAAGCAAGTAGGCACGTCATGTTCAAGTATCAGCATATATATATATATATATATCATATGCAATCACACCGAGGTAGACGGCCCGCTCCAACTGAATTAAAATGTGCACTGTCGAGGGTCGAACGACACGAACCATAGATGCATCTATTCTAACCGAGGCGATCGGCCCGAGCCATAAATATCAAGAAAACATCAAGAATGCACACGAAGGTTCATTCATATACCAAGAAGCTCTTACCAAGGCTTAACAAGTTCATACGTTCACTTCACATTTCCTTTAAGTCTGTAGCATATCATGAATGATCATAGTGGCAATTTAAATAAGAGATACTCTCAAATTAGGCATGATGTGGGTCCTAAACTACCCATACAATTAATATCATAGTAGCTACGCACGGACTCTCGTCACCTAGTACGTACGTATCCCCCGCATTTAGCAACAATTATTCAGTTATTACACCTATGGGGGACAATTCCCTCTTACAAGGTTAGAAAGGAGACTCACCTCGCTCCAAAGCGCACTTCCAATATCAAAAACAAGTCCAAGCCCTCAAGTCAGAGCCAAACGATCACAAACTAGTTAAAGGAAGTAAGAACTAGTCAATAAAAGTTTACAAGATCGAATCCTAGCTATTTAAGCCATTTCCCAACCCTTTTCACGAGTTTCCTAAATTTCGACCCCGGGCCCACGTGCCCGGATTCCGAGATTTTTCGAAGGAAGTTGTTCTCTACATCCTAAGGATCAATAATACATCATTTCTGGTTCATTACATAGCGAATTACGTGATTAAATCTTAGTTTTATTAAAACCCTAGGTCTAGCTCTAATCCTTGATTTTACTTAGTTTTTTGTGTTTAATCTACCTAATGTACATGCTTTTAAACTAAGGATGAATGGGAATTACTTACCTTACAATGTTATGTTGAAACCCTCTCTTTGGTAAGCACCCAAACTCGCCCAACGTGTGGNGGAAGCACCCAAATCGCCCAAGTGTGGAGTTGTGAATGAAATAAATGGCTTTGAGTTCGAATTAAATGAACTCTCTGCCCCAGCGATTTCCGCTTCTGCGGTGCCATGACTGCTCCTGCGGAAGCCGCTTCTGCGGAAAAGGCCCGCTTTTGCAGAGGTGGCCCAAGATGCCTGGACCGCTTCTGTGGTCAGGTGCCCGCTTTTGCGGGTCCGCTTCTGCGGATTTCGAGCCGCTTCTGCGGATTTGGGCCTAAGGGGCTGGACCGCTTCTGCGGTCTGGGGGCCGCTTAAGCGGAACCGCTTCTGCGGTCTCTGGGCTGCTTCTGCGGTTTCCCCTTGGCCTGGCCCTTTCCGCTTTTGTGATTGGCTGACCGCATCTGCGGTCCAAGAACAGCAGATGCGGTTATGACAGAAGCAGCAACTTCAGCTCTTCTTCAATTTTCTTACTTAGCTCGAACCTCGCTCGTTTGACGCTCGGGGCTACCGAGCCCCGCCCGAACATATCGACAAGTCTGAAATCACGAGGCGGACCTACTCGAACCCTCAGAACACCCAAAACAACGCTAAATCTTGGAATCACCCCCTAAAACCAAATGAATCAAACTATTGAATCTTCAAGTTCTTAATTCTCTCCTAATTGGTCAAAACGCCCTTAAACTACTCGGATTGGCACCAAATTTTGCGCGCAAGTCTTATGCAACATTATGGACCTGTACCAAGCTCCGGAACCAAAATCCGAGCCCGATACCTAGGGAATCAATGATTACTTAGTTTCTTTAATTCTTTAAAACTCCAATTAAATAATTTTAAATAGAAATTCATTACTCGGGCTAGGGACCTCGGAATTCGATTCCGAACATACGCCCAGGTCCCATATTTTCCCACGGACCCTCCGAAATTGTCAAATCACGAATCCAGGTCCATTTTCCCAAAATGTTGACCGAAGTCAAACTTGGTCTTTTAAGAAAATCCTAAAGAAGCAAATGGACATATTTTTACTCAAAACTTTTCCAACTCCCGAACCAATCGCCCCCGCAAGTCGTAAATTAGTTAAAGCAAGTACAAGAGGCTTTATTTAGGGGAACGGGGTTCTAAACCGCAAAACGACCAGTCGGGTCGCTACAAAACGAATGCTTACTGATTTCATCTAAACCAAGTAGAACCCAAAAACTAATTTAAGATTCAAAACTGATGCTTTTCAGCAGAATGTCTAACAGTAAAGGCTTCAGACTTTTGCCTCTGACACTTACAAAACAACTAATAAACCTTTGAAGTCATTTGAAAACCAAAATTAGAGCAACAAAGTCATAGTGAAATCGACCTATGACCTAACATCGCCCTACAACTTTAAATGTTATCCATCTAAGTTATGTCCATATCACAATAGTCAAGGATTAGATATACGATGATAAAAGTCCAAATGACAAGGCCCGTTGTCCAGCTACAACATACTTGACAAGAATACTGGACTCACATGCTAAGTAGAGACTTAATAAAACCCTTAGAAGGATACCATCAATCAGCGCAGGCAAAATACAATGAATCAAACAGTAAAAGAACAATATAGTGCAGAAAATAAGGCTAAATTCTAATCAAATAAGTTGATGTTGTGCTTAAACTCCACATTTCAATTTCATGCTTCAAATCAAGCTTCACATTCAGTAGGATCCAGAAAAAAAAGGTACCTGGATGTCAAAAGAAAACAAAGAAAATGAAGAGCTCAGCAGCAGCAGCAGAACAGGTGAATCAACAGTTCCAAACACAACAATATTCAACTCTTTTGGACCATTTTTAAACCAGAATGAATCAGCCGTGCTTTGAAGATTTCAACTATGGAGATTAAAAAGAAAACAGGAAACCAAAAACCAACTTCTTCACCAAAATTGCAAGAGATGTCAGTATTTAGAACTCAGACGTTTTCTAAAGTTTTTCAGTGTTATAATTCTCTAAAATCTGACTTCAATAGAAAGAAACATGCCTCTTATAGAAAGCCTTTAGGGCAGCAGAATTGGTTTCAGATTTTACCCCTTACCCCTTCTTTGATTTTCATTCTTTTAAGTTAGACCCCAATCTTCTTGCTTGTTTGTTAAATCTGTCCCTATTCCCACTTTCCTAGCAGCTTCCTATTCAGTTATAAGAGATTTTTTTATCCAAACTCCCCACATTACCCTTTGAATTCCTATTATTTACCCTTCGGAAATACTATTAACTAGGCTGGACCCTAACAAACCTGAACCTTTCCCCTTTTCCTTTGGGCTTCTGAATTATGAAGCCCAATTTATGGTCCACTGACCACAAACAATTAAACCAAAAAAGATAAGGGAACTCAAGGCATCAGAATTCTGAAGGATCAAAAAATAAAAATGAGAACAAAGCAACAGGCAGAACATGAGGCTAAAAGTACTAAAGAAACTGTGAATTACACTATTATGCTAAACACCACAAATTAATATGACCTAATTCTAATCATGCAAACAAAGGATCGACTTGAACTAACAAAGAAGAAGAAAGAAACAAGATGAAGCAGAAATATGCGACTAATTAATCAAAAGAAAGAAAGAGACAGGCTGACTGACCAAGACTGAAGCATTAGCCCAAATCTAGGACGAAAAACGTGGCCACTCAAACTGTTCCACCAAAGCCTGAAACTCAACCTAACGAGAACCTTTGTCAAGGACACTCTGTCAAGGCATGTTTCAAGCCTGGTGAACAGAAACTTCTATAAACTCAAACCCCAAAATTAGATTAACTCCAAATGCCAAAATCGACAAATTCTAGGGTTCAATTGGAAAAGTTATCAGGAGTTCCAGGTTTGGGATACATAAGGATCGTAAGATGCAAATCTGGGCTAATTTGAGGAGGCTAGGGTTCGAGAATCCAAACTTCGATCTCAGATTCGAAGAGTTCTAAGACGATTTGAAAGACACGGGGGTAGATTTGGTATGGGGGGATGAAGGGGGTGGTGTGATGTTAATTTGGAGGTGGTTTGGGGTGGCGCCGCCACTGGAGGGAATGAGGAATTTAGGGCGGCGGATTTAGGGTTCATGGAGGGTCTCTGATGATGAAGACGATGAGTGAAGAGAGAGGGGTTTGGGCTGGGGGCGTAAGGTCGTTTGGACAGTAAAATATATTTAGATAAACCAGTTCCCAGTCGTTCGATGGGTGAAAATTAACGGCGGGATAATAGACCTAAAAAACGGCGTCGTTTGGTCATAGCTGAAGACTAGACCGGGTTAGGGCGTGATTTGGGCGTGGACTCGAAAGCTTTTGGGAGGGGGGGGGGGGAGGAAATCGTTTGGGTTGGCCCAAAACCAACAGCCCCTCTCATTTCTTTTCTTTTCATTTCAAACTCCAATTTTCCTTTTTCTTTTTCCAAATTAATTTAAAACCTAAACTAACTCTTAAAACTAAATTAATTTACCAAATTAAACTAATTACTAGTCATAGTATTTACACAAATTAAATAACTCCTAAATTAAAAGAGAAACTATAAGATTCAGAATTAAATAGTTAAAAATGCAAAATAAGTTATTTTTTTTTGTGATTTTTCAATTTTACAAAACAACTAATTTACTAATAATCCTAAAAATGTAAAAATAAATCCTAAATGCAAATGCAGAGTATTTTGTATTTTTACGATTTAAATTAAACATGCACAGAAAATGCAAATATTCTACAATAATTCCTAAAATGACAAATAATTAAAAGAAAATTTTAATTCTTTGGGATTCTGTAGGAGTAATTCACGTGGGGCAAAAATTACGTGCTCACACTGCTACAGGTCGTCTCGAGAGGTGCAGCTCACCTAAGTCTTCGTATCAACCATGTCACTGCGCCCAACAAGGCCACTAGACATACATGTGCCCGTGCAACAAAAATGCACAACAAGTGTAGTATGAGAACAAAAACAACGTGTACCCAGTAAGTATCCCGTCTAACCTCGAAGAAGTAGAGACGAGAGGTCAACTTTGACACTTACTAGTGGTCCAATAATAGTATATTAATAATGCGAATAATCATGGATTTATTAAAAACGGTAGTAAACTCAAATAAGTCAAGGAACAAGTAAACATTCCTTTTTATATTTAGAAGTCTCCAAATTCATAATCCATTATTTGCCAATTTATCTCAAACCATGGAGGTAATATCAATTTGTAAATCGCATGCAAGCATTACAAGCATGCGCAAATCATGTCGAGGTCGTACGGCTCGATCCAATAAATATTTAAACTGTGCACTGCCAGAGGGTCGAATGGCATAGATGCACCTATTACCCCGCTCGAGAATCATACGTGCGACGCGGTCAAATATAAATAATAGAGTTACCCCACTCGCGAATCATACGTGTGACGCAGGTACTCACAGATACACACATTCAAACAGTCAATTAAGAATTCATCAAGAAATATTTATCCAAGAAAAAGTTAGTTCTCTTTTAACGATTTAAGAAAATGAGGTTTAACCCTTTTTAGAAATTCTTTAACTAATTTGATATGATTTAGGCAATTTCAGTTATCAATAAGATTACAAATATTTCAGGTATAGCATGCTTTTGGGTCATAGACTACTGGAACTTAAACATAATAGTAGCTACGCAAGGACTCTCGTCACCTCGTGCGTACGTAGTCCCCAAAAATAGGAGCACATAACTAATTATATCTCCTATGGGGACAATTCCCTCTTACAAGGTTAGAAAGGAGACTTACCTCGCTCCGAAGTCCAATAACCCGCTTCCAAGCCCCTTCCGACGACTCAAACCGATGCCCTAACGCTCCAAAACTAGCCAAATAATGGGCAAACCAATGAAAATACCCTAATACTCATAACAATTCAATTTATATAAAATCCCGACTTCGCTCAAAAAGTTGATAAAATCGCCCTCGGGCCCACACGCCCGGATTCTGAAATTTTTCGAAGATAAATTTTCCCCCAACCTCACGAACTCAAATATATAATTGGCTCTAATTTCATGTCTAAAATCGTGGTCAAAATTCAAGAATACAAATTTCCTAGGTTTTCTTCAAAATCCCGAAATTTCTACTAATTTACATGATTTTCCATGTTAAAATCTAGATATAATACAAGTAACTAACTTGCAATAGGTGGGAATCACTTACCTTTACATGGATGATGAAAAGGGAGCTCCAAAATCGCTCCTAGGTCGGCTCCCATGGAGGAACTGAGATGAAATGAGCCAAACCCATTTCTTCACACTTATACACTGCCCAGATGACTCTTTCTCGCGTTCGCGAGACCCTCATCGCGTTCGGGAAGAAGAAAATTCCCAAAAACCATTTTGGAGACTCTTCTCTGACAGCCTCTAGTATAATAGCCATAACGTTTCATACAGAACTCCAAATGACAAATGGTTTAATGTTTTAAAAACTAGACACCAAGATCTACAACTTTCAAGTTTTGTTCATCTCCCAATTCCTTATAGATTTTGAGATATCAGCTGCCAAAGTCAGTCATGTGCAACACAATTTCTTCTTCATCTCCCTGGACAACCCGTAGTTTACAAGCCATAACCTTTTGTACACAAATACAAATGCTAAACGGTTTACTTTTACCAAAATTAGACACAAAGGGCTACAACTTTCATTTTTGGATCATCTCCAAATTCCTTATAGATTGCGAGATATGAGCCTCCGAAGTCAGACCTGTGCAACAGAGATTTCTTTCTTCGCGAACGCGGTGATCTCTTCACGAACGCGAAGAACAGAGTCCCTGAAGCAAAATCCTTCTTCGCGAACGCCAGAGCATCCTCGCGAATGCGAAGAACAACACCAGACACCAGCATCAGCTATTGCAAAACAGCCCGAAATGATTCGAAACCACCCCGAAACACACCCGAGGCCCCGGGGCCCCGTCCAATCACACAAACCTGTCCCATAACATAACACGGACCTGCCCGAGGCCTCAAATCATTTCAAACAACATCGAAATCATGAATCACACCACAATTCAAGCTTAATGAACTTTAGAACTTGAAACTTCTACATTCGATGTCGAAACCTATCAAATCACGTCCGATTGATCTCAAATTTTGCTCACAAGTCACATTCGACACTACGGACCTACTCCAGCTTCCGGAATTGGATTCCGACCCCGATATCAAAAAGTCCACTTCCGGCCAAACTCCTCAAAAACCTTCAAATTTCTATCTTTAGCCAAATGACTCCAAAATGACCCACGGACCTCCGAATTCACTTTCGATCGCGCTCCCAACACCAGAATTACCGTACGAAGCTATTCCCAGACTTGGAATCCCAAATGGACATTGATAACACTGAAATGTACTTCAACCCAAACTTATGAAATTCTTCCAAAATTGCTAACTTCCACAATAGGTGCCGAAATGTTCCCAGGTCTTCCAAAATCCGATCCGGACATACGACCAAGTCCGAAATCATCATACGAACCTGTTGGAGCCTTCGAATCCCGATTCCGAGGTCATTTACTCAAAAATCCAATCTTAGTCAATTCTTTCAACTTAAAGCTTTCGAAATAAGAATTCTCTTTCCAAATCAACTCCAAACTTCCCGAAATTCAATTCCAACCATGCGTACAAGTCATAATACCTGAAGTGAAGCTGCTCATGGCCTCAAACTGCTGAACGACGCACTAGAGCTTAAAACGACCGGTCGGGTCGTTACATTCTCTCCCACTTATACATACGTTCGTCCTCGAACATGCTAAGAACTGCGCTGGAGTTGACCGAAATCGTTGTTTAACACCTCGTGCACCTACTTGTGCTACTACAACCCAGTTGAGCATATTAGCTCGATCAATTCTGAAGATATTCCCTTTTTTCAAGCAAATAAGCTTAGAGCCCAATTCCAACATCCGGAATTCTCTGCCAGGCCTGCTTCCAATACATGAACACCGTATCAATCACTACATTGGGTAACAAAACATGATTGCGTGCCTTTACCTAATTCTCACCATGCACCACATCATTCACAGGACCATAGTAACATTCTCTGATCATAATAACCGACATTTCCCAAATCTGATGCTCATAATGCACCTCATGATATATATAAGTCTTATTCAAACTCTCGCAATACTACCACGACGGAAGAGATGTGTAGAAATTTATAACCAACTGCCGAGTTAACAAATCATTGAGTCTATACTTCTGACAAGAACCATTACCTCATTCTGACCAAATAATGATCTTCGCTCTTTAATATACTTCATATAATCCGACTGCACTAATCCTAGATCCAATAATCTCGTCTCACCCAGTACGAACTCCTCAGGCAATAAGCCACCCTGGTCATGATCAAAAGTCCCATATGATGCCACAACGTGCCAATAGGCCACAAGCTCGAACGTGATACATAAGGAAAATGAACATTGGAAGGGACTAGTCAACTCACGCAACTAATATGAACTGTACTCAGAAAATGGGAAACAAAACACACAAAAATAGATATAGGGAACTGTACTCAACATCACACTGTCATAGTGTGCAACCTGATCCAAACAACATACCCGTAGCGGCGTGCCACCCGATCCACACATAAAATTCACATAAGAAGATACACATCGAGCAAAATCGCTCATTACTACAAAATACCGAATATCGGCCACAAGCACGCTAAGTGCATAATACCATACCTGGGGAGACAGATAGCGCCATAAGCTACAAAACTCAAGCACAACTGAAGTGCGACATATGATCTGAATCTCAAGAGCCATCCTGCTGACATAACACCATCGCTACGCGGAACCTCCACACACAAGAAATTTATCAAGACATTTCGAATACTCCTCCATAAGGAGCGCTATGCTGAAATGAACATATCCGGCCTTATATAGAGCCCATATTCATATTTAAATCCATTCACAGACCTCATGTCGATTCAGATCGTACCGAACTAGGCCAATAATCTTCATGGGTCCATAATAACCCCTTTTTCCCATAACACACCAGAACATTCATCGAATCCGGAACAACTTTCCACATTCCACAACCAAATGAACCGAGCGGCCTTTAGGCATAAATTCTCAATTAGCGATAGTACCACAATCTCCATACTTAGTTTAAATCCTCAATCAATTAAGTCACCACACGTCACACTTATACAATCTTTCCATGGGATATGCTCTTATGGCCTTCTGCATCAGGTAACAAGTCTGCACATCCATACCACCGGCCATACAAATGCTGCAAAGCGAATCAAAGATCCGCAAGTCAATACACAAAACCTCGTACTCATGACACTGATCTCAGGTGACGCTGAGGATAATACTAGCTTACTTTAAACATCTAAATTCTTTTCCTGCTCATCCGAGCCCGTGAACTCCTTGTCAACACTGAACCGCAACCTTGATTCTCAACTTCCAATTCCCACGCTACTCACGGCACTTAATCATGACAATGCGCAAGAGTACAAGAATTTCATCATAACTCCTGAACCACTAATAGGGTAAAGGCTTCATCATATAGAAGCCTTTTACTTAACTCATTTCAAGAGAACCATTACAACCCGTGACTAAATTCTCATAACTGCAGAAAATACCAACCGCAAGTAGTGGTCTAAACCACCATAACTCATTTGGGATCCATCTGCACATAATAGGCCATAATACTCAAAAGCCTCCAAATAAAATCAATTACGGCGACCGTCAAACCTTGCACGCATAACTGTAATCATGTGTATTACTTAACATGCTGAAGGAACTAATCATTGCCACCATTATACCAATTCAACCATTGCTGACTGATTTTACTTCTTCCACTTTACTCTGGGATTGACTTAGGAATAATAGTAGCCCCATTCAAAACATCACGAACCCAAATCCGCACTCACCCTGAGTGACCTTATTTTACGAGACCACATTGTCTCAATTCCCACGAACCATCTCATACCCTTCTTATGCGCATATTTGCATCGTCAACTGGTACACCCATTCTGATAATTCCTCTATGAATCTGCATTCATTTTCTCCCATTCCTCTCAATTTATACTGTAGACCGAAGATAACGCAGAACACTCCAAGCTCCTTATCATAATCTGCTACAAAAGCTCGATACTCAATCATACTATGGACTCGAAACCCTTAGGCACCACACCTTAACCATTGAACCCACTAGGACCATTATTGAGAGTCACCCACTCTGACTTGGTCCTAAATGTAATCAACTGCAAGGCTCCGCTAGCACATGACCACCCTCTCAAAGAAGCACCCAGTCGAATCACCTTCCTTGCAACTCACTTCTACGCGAAGCATAATTCCTAAGTCTTTTCAAAGCCTGAACATGAATCGATGATGCCAATTATAGAACACATTCTTCAATTTCTTTGCTCAAATTACCATTGATGTTCTCTTTCCATAGTCGCAGTAACCCATCAATATTCCGATAACTAGAAATCTCACAAACAGGAGACCAGGCAATCCAACCTTAGGCGGTAGGACTCTCCCACTTAGCTTGAAGCCACTATTACACAACTTTGGAATCCACCAAGATTCTTTATCTCTTATTGACATGACCTTGCGCAATTAAACCACCAGATTCCTCGAAATCCTTCATTTAGCATTTCATAAATACTCTGAATCTCTAGCAAAATTCACATATTAGACCTCTTACCGGATAGTCAGTAAACTCCTTCGCAAGAGCTTCACCAATCACGCGACCGCTAACCTGCTCATAGGAGATAACCCACCTGAGCCCGTGCTCATTCACCAGCTGCACAAGTCCATTCAGTCCTCGTGGACATCAACTAAATGTGCGACAATATCTTCCAATTCAAAGTTATGTTGTATCCTTCTTCATATCAAGCTAAATGTGCAACAAAGATTTCTTTCTTCGCAAACGCGGTGGTCTCTTCGCGAACGCGAAGAACAGAGTCCCTGAAGCCAAATCCTTCTTCGCGAACGACAGAGCATCCTCGCAAACGCGAAGAACAACACCAGACACCAGCATCAGCTATTGCAAAACAGCCCGAAATGATCTGAAATCACCCCGAAATACACCTGAAGCCCCCGGGGCCCCGTCCAATCACACAAACCAGTCCCATAACATAACACGGATCTGCTCGAGGCCTCAAATCACATCAAACAACATCGAAATCATGAATCGCACCCCAATTCAAGCTTAATGAACTTTAGAACTTCAAACTTCTACATTCGATGTCGAAACCTATCAAATCACGTCCGATTGATCTCAAATTTTGCACACAAGTCACATTCGACATTACGGACCTACTCCAACTTCCGGAATTGGATTCCGACCCCGATATCAAAAAGTCCACTTCCGGTCAAACTCCTCAAAAACCTTCAAATTTTTATCTTTAGCCAAATGACCCACGGATCCTGAATTCACTTCCGATCGTGCTCCCAACACCAGAATTACCATACGAAGTTATTCCCGGACTCGGATTCCCAAAAGGACATTGATAACACTGAAATGTACTTCAACCCAATCTTATGAAATTCTTCCAAAAATGCTAACTTCCACAATAGGTGCCGAAATGTTTCCGGGTCTTCCAAAACCCGATCCGGACATACGCCCAAGTCCGAAATCATCATACGAACCTCTTGGAACCTTCGAATCCCGATTTCGAGGTCGTTTACTCAAAAGTATAATCTTAGTCAATTTTTTCAACTTAAAGCTTTCGAAATGAGAATTCTCTTTCCAAATCAACTCCAAACTTCCCTAAATTCAGTTCCGACCATGCGTACAAGTCATAATACCTGAAGTGAAGCTGCTCATGGCCTCAAACTGCTGAACGACGCGCTAGAGCTCAAAACGACCGGTCAGGTCGTTACACAGCTGAAGTACACAAAAAGAAGCAGAAATGGGGGAAATGGGGCTATAACTCATGAAACGACTGGCCGGGTTATTATATATATATATATATATATATATTGTCTAAAAAAAATAAATACTGAATTCGACCAACTATTTATATAAATATCTTTTTAAATTTTAAATTTTAGTTGTCAATACTCAGTAGCTATAGACTCGTAAAAGGTTGGAACGAGTCCGTTATATTTTCCTTAATCGTTTCTTTACATACAACATTGTCATTGTGCTCTTAAGGTACAAGAGTATCATAATAATACGATTTCTACTCCCTACCGTTAATTTTGTTTCTTCTTATTTTATTATTATGCTTTACTTTCCGCTTAGTACTTTTAATATATTAGCCTTGTTAGTGTCCTTTTGATTGTGGATCGTAAAAATAACACGGGCGAGCTAGTTTCCGAATTGTTAATTGAATAATTGTTAGCGTTTGCAAAAATATGGAATTCCAGCATAATATGCTGGATTATATAGCTCTTGCATATAAGTTTCCAGCATATTATGGTGGAACTCTAGCCTATTACGAAGTTCAAGCATATTATGCTGAAATCTCATATGTAAAAAATTCGAACTGCAACATATTATGCTGGAATCTCATATGTAAAAAATTCGAACTTCAGCATAATAGGAATATCATATGGAAAAATATCCGAACTCCAACATATTATGCTGAATTTTTTTGAATTTTCAACTGTGCTTTTGTTCAGACTTTTTTTACATGAAAAAGTAGCCAAATTTTGATTAATTTTGAAACTATGATTAATAATTATAGTTTAACAGGTAGTGATCATCTTTGTGGAAGCCCAAACCACTTTGGGCTTGGTCCGGAAACAAATCTCGAATGCATTCGTTATTAACAGCTCCATACAGTTTCATCCCGGTAGACCAACTCAATGTGAGCAGTTATTCTTGCAATGGATCTATCTATATCTATCTATCTATCTATATTATTATAAAATCACGAATAATTTAGGTTAAATGTTGAACGATTGAAATATCCTTAAAACATTGATTGACTTTTATAACCTTAAATATTTGTATAATTTAAGGATATAATTGTAAATCACCTAAGGCTAAAATTCTTTTCCTATTTAAATTGCACATACATCGAGCAACAAGAAAAAAGTGTTAAGGCGTAATACTCCAATCCAAATTAATTTTGGAATCATGTTCCCGCACCAAGCCGCTTCTACACTCCTCTCCGATATTTTACAACCAAAAGAAAACAGGAAGAAATAAAGAAAATCCAAAATACTCTTATTCTCTATGTAAAGCTTTTGCTTACTTCTTCTCGGACAACAGATACTTCGTATCTTCTTCTTTTTGGACGCAAATACATTGTTCAGTTATTTTTTCCAAATTTATGTGGGATTTAGATTTATTAATTATAAAAAAGTAATAGATTGTTGGAACTTTAAAGTCGCAATGTCATAGTTTATTTCACATCATAATTATCAGTTAATCATCATTCCATAAATTTAAATATTTTTTAAAGGGTTAAAGAGTTGATCAATATCTCAACATAATTATACTTGATTTTTAATCATATGAATCACTCATATATAATCCTCAGATGCTACCATTATAATAAGATAGAGACACACACATATATACATTAAAGTTGTGCTTTTAGTACCTAAATAAGAGAAGATGAGAGTAATAGCGAGAAACTAGATCGTTGTTATATAATCATTTAAAATGAGACCAAAAAATTATGAGACCTCATCTTTGATAAGTATAATAATTTCTTTTCCTTTATAATTTATGTGGAACTTTGGTGGGGACCAATAAGCTATCACACGTGCCTTTCTCATCAGAGCTTGATTTCTCAAGCAAAAAAATGACGGATATTTTTAAAATTATATTTAGTAAATATTTTCAATACGTTTTATATTTATAATAGCAATAAATAAATTATATGATCGATCAAATCCCTAATGTTAAACTAATTGTCATGACATATTTTTCAAATGGGCAAGAAGACTAAAGGAATATATACCAAGACATCATGTTTAAAGAGATATTAAGTGGATACTATCTAATAACATTTTTTGAACCTCATAAAATAAATTTAACGCAATTAAAAATAGTATTACATAATATTGATGTTTGTGATAATTGTCTAAGGATAACGTGCAAAGTACGTTCATAGAGACTAGTATTATTATATTATAAAAGCACGAATAATTTAGGCTAAATGTTGAACACTAAATTATCCTTGAAACATTGATCGACTTTTATAACCTTAATTATTTGTATAATTTAAGAATATAATTGTAAATTATCTGAGACTAGTTTTTCTTTCCATTATACGTTAATGCTACATAGTTGACTTTGGGTCAAATTCTGGATGCCTACTTTTTGGCCGTACTTTTTGGTCGATTTGGTTTCTACATAGCTCAACTTTTTTTTTTTTGGTAGCCTTTTCCTTTTTTTTACAGCAGTATTTTTTTTATTTAATCTTCTCCCATAGAATTCAGCTTACTCACCAGAGTCACCGCCAACGTTTTTTTTGTAGCCTTTTCCTTTTTTGACAATAATATTTTTTCTTATTTAATCGTCTCCCATAGAATTTAGCTTAATTGCGCGAATCCATGTAGGAAAAGAATAAGCCAATTATTCCTATAAAAGATGACATTGTTCCACATTGTTCATTGTTCTCTAAAGGTTTTGGTGTAGAACGAAGTAATTTTCTCCAAAGGTATTGTTAGTTCTCTCTATTGTTCCCGTTTTTCACAATTGAGTAAGTTCCCGTTTTTCGTAATTGAGTAATGATTTAGGTTCATGTATATGAATTAGAGAGAAAAACAATGACATCTTAACTTTTATTGTAATTGTTTTTTGAGTCGTACTTCTTTATTTTTCGGCGTAGTTTTTCGTTTTACATATCAAAGTCTTTTACATTGAAGTAGTATTATGTTTAAATTGTATATCTTTAGAGATTAATGGTTTGTGTTATTTCAACTAATGTTAGTGTAAAAATATTAATTTTCAGCTATTACATAATATTTTGCAGCTTTTACGATATATTGCAGGTATTTCGCGCAGTGTAATGGAATCGGATTTGGAAAAATAATGTGTCCCAATAAATAACCTTAAACTTTATGATGTTGAATGGGTAGTTAAGGTATTAGTTATTCGAAGAGGACCAATAGTAAAATATAAGAACGACAAAAGGAGAGGGTTTGCGTTGGCATTTAACATTTGTTGACGAAGAGGTAGGTTTTTATGTATATTTATTTTGATATAATTTATCTTATTTATTTTATCTTTAATTAGTCTAAAATTATTTTTATATTAATTTATAGGGGACAAAGATCCAGACAGTACTATTCAATAAAAATGTTGAAGATTGAAAAAATTTATTTCAACATAACAAAAGCTATTATATTATAAATGGTCGCGTGAAAGCTGCTAATTCAACCTATTTATGTGTGCACAAGGAGTTGGAAATATCTTTTAGCAATTATACTACAGTTACGGAATGCACCAACCACTTTTCGACCACAAAATTTTTGAATACTTTAGAAGAGGCAACAAATGTCACCATCGGAACATTATTTGGTAATTTTCTTCTCGCTATCTTTTGATAATACATTGGATACAACTTTAAAATGATCTTCATTTACATACCGGCCAATTTTGAAGAAAAATGCACCTATAATGTTATGTAGAAACTTAAATCACTTAAATGAATTATGTAATTGTACAAGGATGATTCGTACAAGTTTTGACAATAAACATCATATTCTTATAATGCAACTTTCATCTCTAGAAAATGAAAGACGTCTTTTTAAATTTTTCGAAAATAGTTTTTAATACGCTTGTATTTTACAATGACAATAAATTAATTACATGTCTAAACAATATTGCAATATGCATAGACAACTATATACTTTACTTTTAAGAGGGAGAAGCCAAAGCTATAGAAATAAATATACACCAAATTAAAAACGTCATATGTAAAGAGATATGATACTACCACATTGCATATTTATACACTATAAATAAGATACTTTCTAATTTAAGTAAATTGATCATCTTTGTAAGTTATGGCGATATCATTTTTAATTCAAGTATTCTGTGAATGTAATACCATTAATTTCCAGATTTAAATGATGTTGTATTTTAATCACATTAATTACCTAACAATTATCATTTCCTTTTGTAAATAGTTTGTTAATAAATTTAGTTAGTTGTTCTTTCACATAAAAGTTCTGACTAAAGATTTACGTGCAACGCACGTACATAGTGACTAGTATTATATTAAAAGCACGAAGGCCTTTAGCGAAATGTTATTCGCCTTTTTTATCCTTTAAAAATAGAGTTCATATTGGACAAAATAGTCATTTAATTATTTTTCTGACATATAAGAATAATTATTTAATTGATTTCCTAATATTTAGGAACATTCATTTAATTATTTTCCTAATATTAGGTATAGTCATTTAATTATTTCTTAATATTTAAGATTTGATATCAACTAATATTTTAATTATTAAATTTCTTCTTATTTAAAGTATATAGGAAGTCCTAAGATTCTATACTTTAAAATGGATTTACGACTTAAGATCTGATTCGCGAAGCAGAAGGGCAACGTGCGTATGTGAACTTGAATGAAGATTTGGCTGTCGAAGGACGGAGAGTGGAGCACATCCATGAAGCCAAGTATGAATTTGACTTCTTTATTTATCGTTTCTTTTTCATATAAACACAAACCATGGAAAATTTGCATGACGTATATGAACATAAAAAAGGTTCGAACTTTGTGAGTGCGAGTTCTGTAACTTGGGTTTCTGGATATTGGACTGCAAATTTTCTTGAATTTGATTGTCGATTGGATATGTTGTTTGGTTTCTCAATGCTAGAAAAATTGCATACTGTGTGGTGTGTTGATAAATAATTAAAGTTTCCCAAAAAATTGTAATTGTAGTAGATTAAAGTTTGAAACGACGCTTTCTATTGGTTCTTTGGTATTGCTGAGTGAAATTCTATAAAGTGCGAAAGAGGCTATCCTGATAATATTAAATTATTTTAAATGTTAATAACAAACAATTAAGTCTTTAAATTAACTAATTAACAAATTTTAATTTTTTTCCAAAGTCATCATATAAGTAAAGTTATTTGTTAAGTTGATAAAACTCATCGTACATAAATTTATTTCTGTAAGAAAAGAATTAGCATAAGAAATTATAGCAAAATCGACTATAATTTAGTATTAAGAGCAAAATTGGTAAATATACAAAGTTGAAGCAATAAGAATGAAATAGTAGGAAAAAATGTATTATAAATGAGTTATTATTTTTTTGCATTCCGTCCATTGAATGACAACGTCTCACTATACTCTTTTGTATATTGAGTTATTTACGTGGTAAAATATTAGTAATTCAAACAATAGTCATTTTTAGACTTTATATTATAACTATCAAAATTTTTAGGAGATATTGTGCCGACCTTTTTATTCCCAAATCTCTAAAATACTAAAAGATTGAATTTTTAGTTTTTGCTTATTTGATAAATTTTTGAAGAATCGTGATAAACGTACTTTTAATTTTTTAATATTCTGTCAAAAAACAACAATAATCATAAAATATTCTCATATAACCCTCATAAATTATAATTAGTCGTATGAAAACTTATGTGTGACGGAATTTCTTTATTTAATGAGTTGGCTAAGTTAGAATAACATTCATCATTTTCAGGAATATTTATTTTATTTTTAATTTATAATTTATATAACTCAAGCACATCATCTAATATATTTATGTATTTTTTTCAAAATTGTGTATCCATTAAAATATATACAGGTGCAAAGCGCGTACCGTAAACTAGTTAATCTAAATAGTCACCCATTTAACCATTTAGATTAAAAATAACGTATAAATCTATCTATTTATACTATATTAAAAGTATGAAGTCCCTATCGAAATGTTGTTCGTCTTTTTACCCTTCGTGTGTGTGCATTTTATGGATATAATTGTAATTGTAATCACAAATTTTGTTTTTTTGGAAAACAAAAATTCTCATTTATTGTCGTGTTTTCTGTTGGCGGGGACTTTACTTTATTTTGGGTTTAGAATTCTTTAGACTCTCCTTTGTTTAGGTAAAATTAGGTCTCTTTATTACCGTGTAGCTTTCCACTAGGTTTAGGATCTTTTAAGTTCTTCTTTGTTTATGATTCTTTACTGTGGTTTGATTCTTTATCACCAATTAATTCATGTTAGTTATATTTATTTAGGTGTATTATTCACTTTAGGTTGATCATATCTCTATCTTGATAGTGCCAACATCTGCTGTGAACTAACTTGAGATTTGAGGTAAACTTTTTCTATGTAATCTTTTCTTGAAGGCCAAATACATAACTGGACCCTTAAACTTGGCCTTTTTTGTCACTTGGACATTTAAACATAAAGTTGTTCCAATTATACAGTTTGTAGACCGTTTTATAAAAATTAACGTTGGATATGTAATTAGCTGCACTTGTGTATTTGATAGCTTTTAAGGCTTTCTTCTTTGCTTATGAAATAGCTGCATCTGTGTATTTGACAGCTTTGCTTTGCTGAAGTACTATTTTTGTTAAAAGTTGTTAATGTCAAAATGCAACTTCTATCAACCACTTGTGTGTTTTAGTTTATAAAGTTTTATCCCAGCAGCTTACAAGTGCCGTGTAAAGACAATAAGCATGTCAAATAAGAATAGTCAAATCCATGTACACTATACTTTTTTTTTTAAAAACAATTAAGAGGAAAAATGATGGGTTCACGGGAAGAAAAAGAGAAATAGAAAGTAGGGTAAAAGTTAGCTTTAATTGAAATAATATATTAGAATATAATAATAATAATAATAATAATAATAAAATAATAATCCACAACATTTTTCTCATCTTCTTACGCCTTTCCCCACGCACTCAATTATGTCACTACAAAGTGTCTAATTGACACATATATGGTTTAGTTGAAGGGCCTAATAGGAACAACTCTATGTTTAAGTGTCCAAGTGACGAAAAAGGCCAAGTTTAAGGGTCCAGTTATGTATTCTGCCTTTCTTGAAGTTATGTAATAATAAACATACATTCTTGATAAATAATTACAGATTGAATGGTTGTCAATTGTGACTTTTGTAGGACGTCTTATATACGCATGCTTAATTAAGAATTGCAAATTGAAAGGTTATCAGTTATGATTTTTTTTATAATGTCTAATATACGATCATCGGTTTGAAATTAACCTATTTACAAATTGTACACAAGATTGTTTGGCTTGCATTATATATAGAAAATTAGTTAAGCATCTAACTCATATCAATTAAAGATATAAATAATAACTTAAGGTTATTTGAACACTACAAATTGTACTAATACTACGACTTTCACTTATAGTATTAAGGAACTCTCCCTCTCCATGCTCTTGTAGTACTTCCCAGCTAGCTCAGACTCTCTTATATTGAAGCCCTCTTTTTTCATGCAAAGTTTGCTCTTACAGTTTGTTAATACAATTATATAAAGCTATTGCAGAATATGTCTTTAACATTTGTTTAATAAAGGAACTAGATGTAAAATAATTTTTGTACTATTACTAGATGTAAAATATTATTGTATTTTCAAAATACAATAATATTAAACAGTGTTCTATCAAATATGCAACTTAACTGTCCTATGGGACGGACCAAGTCACAATCCCCAATGGTGAACGACCCCACGCTCGTCATCTAGCGTGTTCGTCACCTCAAAATAGCGCAACGATGTGAAATTCGGGGTTTCACACCCTTAGGACATCATTTACAATCATTACTTACCTCAATCCAGTCCAAACTCTAGCTCGCGATGCCTTTGCCTCTCGTTTCGGCCTCCGAGTGCTCCAAATCTACCCAAAACCAGAATATACTCATCAATATATGCTAAAGGAACAAAGCCCACTCGAAAATAATCAATTTACACCAAGAATCCCGAAATTAACCAAACCCGACCCCCGAGCCCACGTCTCGAAATCCATTAAAAGTCACATCAATAGAATCCTTACATTCTCACGAGTTCGTACATATCAAATATACCAAAATCCGACCACAAACGATCCCTCAAATCCCTAATCAAATGTCTCCAATTTCAAGCCCTAGTTCTTCAATTTTTAACCACTAATTTCCATAAATTTCAAGCCTAATAAGTGAAATAACACCACAGAAATGAGTTTTAGTTTCAAAAATCTTACCTCAACGAAGTTTCCTTGAATTCCCTCTTCAAAATCTCCTAAAAAGCTCCAAAATCATCTTAAAAATGGTGAAGAAAAGCTGAAAATCGCGAAGTCCATTATTTATATGTTCTGCCCCAGAAATACCGCATCAGCGGTCAAAATTCTCGCACATGCGGACTCGCACCTGTGGTCCCAGGTGCGCACCTGCAGAAATCACTTATCCGCCCAAGCTCGCACCTGCGCTCAAACACCCGCACCTGCACTATCGTAGGTGTGCCCAAAGCTCCGCATCTGCGGCTGCAGTCCTTTTCCACATTGGCCGCATCTGCGACCCTTAAAATGCATCTGCGGCATTGCACCTGCGGTCCCCAATCCGCAGGTGCGGAAACAACAGAAGCAGAAAATTCTGCAGCTGCTCCAAAAATCCAAACTCCCCGTCAACCATCCAATTCCATTCTGATGCCCTCGAGACCTCAACCAAACACGCCAACAAGTCACATAACACTATTCAAACTGTACCAACCCTTGGAACACTCAAAGCAATGCCGGAATACCAAATCACCCTCGGATTCAAGCCTAAGGATTCCAAAAACTTCCGAATTCCGCTTTTGATCAAAAAGTCAATCAAACCTTGTCCGAATGACCTGAAATTTTGCACACACGTCCCAAATGACACAACAAACCTACTCCAATTTCCGTAATTCCATTCCGACCGCTATATCAAAATCTCCGCTACCAACCGGAAAATGACAAAACTCCAATTTCGCCAATTCATGCCTAAATCTACCCCGGACCTCCAAAACACATTCCGATCATGCTCCTAAGTCCCAAATCACCTCACGAAGCTATCCGAATCATAAAAACCAATTTCCGAGATCGTTTTCTCACAAATCGACTTCCGGCTGACTTTTCCAACTAAAAGGCCAACTTAAGAGACTAAGTGGCTCATTACTCTACCAAACCATCCCGAACCCGAACCAACCAATCCGATACCACATAATACAGCTGAACAAGACATAAGGAAGCAGAAATGGGGGAAAACGTAGCAGTAAATCATGAAACCACCGGCCGGGTCGTTACATCCTCCCCCTCTTAAACAAACATTCGTCCTCGAACGGGTCGGGAAACATACTTGAAGCCTTAAATAGGTGAGGATATCTGCTCTGCATCTCCCGCTCGGTCTGCCAGGTAGCCTCCTCCACGGGCCAACCTCTCCACTGCACTTTCACTGAAGCTATATCCTTTGATCTCAACTTTCGAACCTGACGCTCCAAAATAGCCACTAGCTCCACATCATAAGTCAAATCACTGTCTAACTTAACCGTGCTGAAATCCAAAACATGAGAAGGATCGCCAATATACTTTCGGAGCATAGAAACATGAAACACCAGATGCACACTCGATAAGCTGGGTGGCAAAGCAAGCTCATAAGCCACCTCCCCAATCCTCCGAAGTACCTCAAAAGGCCCAATGAACCGAGGACTCAATTTACCCTTCTTCCCAAATATCATAACACCCTTCATGGGTGAAACCTTCGGTAGAACCTTCTCCCCAACCATGTAAGACACATCAGGAACCTTCCTGTCAGCATAACTCTTTTGCCTCGACTGCGCTGTACGAAGCCGTTCCGGATAACCTTTACATTGTCTAAAGCATCCTGCACCAAGTCTGTACCCAAAAGCCTAGCCTCACCAAGCTCAAACCAACCAACTGGAGATCTACACCGCCTCCCATACAAAGCCTCATGTGGAGCCATCTGAATACTCGACTGATAACTGTTGTTAAAAGCAAACTTCGCGAGCGGTAGAAACTGATCCCATGAACCACCGAAATCAATGACACAAGCGCGCAACATGTCCTCCAATATCTGAATAGTGCTCTCGGGCTGCCCGTCCGTCTGAGGGTGAAAAGCTGTGCTCAACTCGACCTGAGTACCCAACTCTCTCTGCAGGGCCCTCCAAAACTGCAAAGTGAACTGAGTGCGTCTATCTGAAATGATGGAAACTGGGACACCATGCAAGCGAACAATCTCTCGGATATAGATCTCTACCAACCGCTCTGAAGAATAGGTAGTACAAAAAGGAATGAAATGCGCAAACTTGGTCAGCCGATCCACAATCACCCAAATAGGATCGAACTTCTTCAAAGTCCGTGGGAGCCCAACTATAAAGTCCATGGTGATCCGCTCCCACTTCCACTCTAGAATATCCATCTGCTGAAGCAAGCCACCCGGTCTCTGATGCTCATATTTCACCTGCTGACAATTGAGACACCGAGCTACAAATCCCACAATATCCTTCTTCATTCTCCTCCACCAATAGTGCTGTCTCAGATCCTGATACATCTTACGGCACCCAGATGAATAGAATACCGCGAGCTATAGGCCTCCTCCAAAATCAACTTCCGAAGCCCATCCACATTGGGCACACATATCCGTCCCTGCATCCTCAACACCCCATCATCACCAATAGTCACATCTCTGGCATCGTCGTGCTGAATTCTGTTCTTAAGGACAAGCAAGTGCGGATCATAATACTGGCGCTCTCTGATGCGATCAAACAAGGAAGACCGAGAAACCACACAAGCTAAGACCCGACTGGACTCCAAAATATCCAACCTCACCAACCGTTTGGCCAAGGCCTGAACATCAACTGCGAGAGGTCTCTCCCCAACAGGAATATATGCCAAACTGCCCATACTCACCGCCTTCCTACTCAAAGCATCGGCCACTACATTGCCCTTCCCCAGATGGTACAAGATAGTAATATCATAGTCCTTTAGCAGCTCCAACCATCTCCGTTGCCTCAAATTGAGATCCTTCTGCTTGAACAAGTGCTGGAGGCTACGATAATCAGTAAACACCTCACAAGACACACCATACAAGTAATGCCTCCAAATATTCAATGCGTGAACAATGGCATCCAACTTTAAATTATGAACAGGGTAGTTCTTCTCATGGGGTTCTCAATTAATGATAAACAAAAGCAATAACTCTACCCTCCTGCATCAACACACATCCAATACCCACTCTCAAAGCATCACAATACATTGTATATGAACCTGAAGCTGATGGCAAAACTAACACTGGAGTTGTGGTCAAGGCAGTTTTGAGCTTCTGAAAGCTTGCCTCACACTCATCCGACCACTGGAATGGAGCACCCTTCTGAGTCAATTTGGTCAAGGATGATGCAATAGATGAAAATCCCTGAATGAACCGACGGTAATAACCCGCCAATCCAAGTAAACTGCGATCTCTGTGGCTGAGGACGGTCTGGGCCAACTCTGAACCACCTCTATCTTCTTCGCATCAACCTGAATACCTGATATTAGGCTATAGAGATGATATTTACACCTTAATATTACCATGCTTTATTGTTGTTTTATAGGCGAACTGATAACAAAATGCTCTAATTGGTGTTCTTTTGCTTCGCAGGGAATAATTTAAGTGAGGAAGCATTACGGAGCGTTTTGGAGTCAATAATATGAAGAAAACACCCAATCAAGAAGCACCCGAGCATAAAAGAAGCAAAAAAATGAACTAAGGTGAAATCCACCGCGACCGCGGTGGAACCACGGTAGACAATTACGTGAGGTAGAATGTTCAGCTATCACCGTGGTCTTGCCGTGGTCTTGCCGCGGTCTTGCCGCGACCGCGGTGAACTGTTCAAGTGCCAGAAAATTGGGGACCAAAGTGTAATTCGGGGAAAACTTGTTCCAAAGCCTTATAAACTTTAGAAGCTCGCCCAAGATAGAATTAAGCTTGTTTTTAGACTACTTTGGATGCAAGAACAAGTGTGAGAAGATCAACCAAACATTAGAGTTTTTCAATCTCCTTTTAATTCTTGCAATTATACATTATGTACAACTTTGTAGTTTTATCTTATTTTGTTATGAGTAGCTAAACAATTATCTAGGGTTTATGGAACCAATTGTTGGTTGAAGTTTTGATTCAACTTGTTATAATCAAGCCGGATTTATTATATGATTGTTCAACTACGTTTTGTATGGTGATTAATTGAATGGGCCCTTGATTAATCGTGTCTAATTACCTCCTATTGCTTGAGAAAGAATATTAGGTTAGATTGCTGTTGAACAACATCACTTTTGGGTAATTGAAGAGATTCATTACTTGAACTTAAAAGTGGGTTTAGCGATAACGAAGCTTTGGTGGGATAAATTAGAGCTGCACATATTGTCAGCTAGAGTAGTTCGAGAGAATGCTCGAGTAACTTATCGTAGTTGATCGAGAGATAATTACGTTAAACCATAGCTCTTAATCCTCATAGAGTATTACGGCGAGATTATAGCGAATGAGTCAAGACCTAAACTAGCAATTGGGGAAATCACTGCCCTAGACCTTTTTACTATTGAATTGTCTTTAATCTAGCATATTGTTATTTCGAATATTATTTGAAGTAGTTAAACAAAAACCCAAGATTGATTGATAAAAATCTTGCATCTAGAAATTGGTTGAGTTGATAATAGCATTGCCAAAGAGTTGTAATAGATAGGTTAGATCCCTG
>NC_031996.1:36127882-36133935 GCF_001879085.1 Nicotiana attenuata | reverse complement strand
CTTAGAGACCAGGTCTCTAACGCGAAAATTAGGTACCACACCAAATTAACCCCCCCCCCTTGTCGTGGTATTGACGTTTATAACATCAATTGGTATCAGAGCAGGTTATCCTTGAAGAGGCTAACACCTTAGGAAAAGATCAACATGAGTGCACCACCTGGGAACTGGGAAGGGCAATCCACTATTAGGCCTCCACTTTTCAATGGTCAGTACTATTCTTGGTGGAAGAACAGGATGAGGGATCACATCATAGGAGAAGACTATGAACTCTGGGACATAGTCACTGATGGTCCTCTAGCAACTACAAAGAAGAATGCTGAAGGAGTGGATGTGCCAAAAACTAGAGCTGACTGCACTACTGAGCTTGTAGTACAAGCAGCAGCCGACTGAAACCTTGCAGGAAACTTGGAAAAGATTTAAAGGGATGCTAGTGAAGTGTCCTCACCATGGCATTCCAGACCAGATGCTCGGTCAGAGGTTCTACATGGGGTTAGCTGACAATCTAAAGGCCAATGTGGATACTTCAGCTGGAGGTGCATTTTTGAGTAAGACATTCACCGAGTGCAAAGTCCTTCTTGACAAGATGTCCTAGAATTCGGGGTGGATGACTAGAGGTACAACACTGGCACCCATGGTGCATTCAGTTCCTCTTGACCCAAATAATTCGCATGTAGAGAACATGGCCACACTCATGACTCAGATGAGTATATTGACAAAGAAGATTGATGAGATGGGTACAAAACAGGTGCACATTGTTGACACAACAAATGGAGGACTGTGTACACTATGTGTTAATCAGTCTTATGTGTGTTCATGGAGTGGAGAAGGTGACAATCAAGGGGCAAGAGAAGATATGAATTATGTTAACAACTTGGGGGTCAGTAGACAAGGAGGACAACAGTGGAGACCGACACCAAATCAGCAATACAGACCAAACATGCAACAGCCTGGAGGTATGCAACCCCAAGGCCAAATGGTGCCAGTACCTTATCAGAGACAACAGGGCTATCCACAGCAAAATCAGCAACAATTGACATATCAGCCACCTCCTCAGCAGTAAGATAATAACATGGTAGAGATCAGGGGTATGCTTCAGCAACTCATTGGGACAAATGGTAAAATGCAGGAAAAGTTGGCAGTGCATGGTTCAACTATAAAGAACACTGAAACTCAGTTGGGGCAGCTGTCTATGGCTTCAAACAATCGCCCCCAGGGAACATTGCCAGCGGACACAAACATTAACCCCAAGGAGCAAAACCCGAATCAGCTGATGGTAGTAAGTCTTCGGAATGGGAGAGATTAAGACAGAGAGCAGGAGATTGCACAAGCCAGCAAAGAGACTACGCCAGCCACTCTAGTTCCATTAGAGGTAGATAAACCAGCAGAACTTACTGAAGTGGTGGTTGAACAGGGTCAGGATGAAAAGGGTAAGGCTAAGGTGAGTGAACAAGCTGCAGAACAGGTGGTACCTCTTGTGCCACAAAACCCCAATAAAGAGAAGCCAGCAACCAGTGCACAAAGGGTGATACCTGCACCCTTCCCTCAGAGACTGATAAAACAAAAGAAGGAAGATCAATACAGGAAATTTATGGACATGCTGCATCAAATTCAGTTGAATATTCCTCTGATGGATGCCTTGAGGGAGATGCCAGGCTATGCGAAGATGATGAAGGACCTAATGTCACGAAAGTTTGATTTTCAGGACCTATCAACAGTAACTTTGACTCAGACATGAAGTGCGGTAGTGATAAGACCCATGGCTCAAAAGATGTCTGACCCAGGTAGCTTTACTATTCCATGTACTATTGGGAGTTATGCATTTTCAAAGGCATTATGTACTTAGGAGCCAGCATAAATTTGATGCCTCTGGCTATATACACCAAACTGGGCATTGGCAGAGCTAGACTGACTTCGATGCTGTTGTAACTGGATGACCACACGGTTAAAAGGCCAACTGGGATTCTTGATGATGTGTTGGTACAAGTGGGAAGTTTGTGTTCCATGCAGACTTTGTTATTCTTGATTTTCAGGTAGATGAGGAGATACCTATCATTTTAGGGAGGCCATTCTTAGCCACTGGGAGAGCACTGATCGATTGTGAAACTAGGGAATTAAAAATGAGGCTGAACGATGAAGAAGTCATATTCAACGTTCAGCAATCCATGAGGAGACCCAGTGAATATGCTAATTTCTCCCTAGTGGAGGCAGTGGATGTAATCCTGCACGAAGATGATATGACCCTGACTGCTAAAGATCCATTGGAGGCCTGCCTGACAAATTTAGAGGAGATGGATGGTGAAGGGTTAGCTGAGCGGGTCGTGGCACTTGAAGGCCAAGGATTCTAGAAAAGGGAACCTCAGTTTCGAGTCCCTTGAGTTAGAAAAAAGGGCTACACCTCCAGCAAAGCCATCAGTAGAGGAACCACCCAAGCTGGAGCTGAAATCGCTCCCAGCTCACCTCAGGTATGTTTTCTTAGGCCCTGATTCTACTTTGCTTGTCATTATATCATCTGGTTTGCTAGATGTGCAGGTAGAGCAGCTCCTACAGGTACTACAGGAATGTAAGACTGCCATTGGTTGGACCATGGCAGAAATAAAGGGTATCAGCCCAGCCTTCTGTTTGCACAAGATTCTTTTGGAAGAAGGGCACAAACCTTTTAGGGAATTGAGGTTGAGCATGCTAAGGTTGACGTGATTGAGAAGTTGCCACTGCCTACTTCTGTAAAGGCGGTGAGAAGTTTCCTTGGGCACGCCGGGTTCTACAGGCGATTCATAAAAGATTTTTCTAAGATTGCTAACCCGTTATGTAAACTCCTTGAAAAGGATCACCCCTCTGTGTTTTCTAATGATTGCAGGTTGGAATTTGAGGAGTTGAAGAAGAGATTGGTGACTGCACCCATCATTGTTGCACCCAATTGGGAGCAACTATTTGAGCTCATGTGCGACGCAAGTGACTCCTCCATAGGAGCAGTCTTGGGGTAGCGAAAAAATAAACTGATGCACCCGATTTACCACGCAAGCATGACGCTAAGTGGTGCACAACTCAATTACACCGTGACGGAGAAGGAGATGTTGGCGGTCGTTTTTGCATTCGACAAATTCAAGTCATACTTGATTGGCTCAAAAGTTATTGTTTACACTGACCATGCAGCAATTAGGTACCTGATAGAAAAAAAAGAGTCAAAGCCACGCTTGATTCGCTGGGTTCTTCTGTTACAAGAATTCGATCTGGAGATACGTGACAGAAAAGGGACAGAGAACCAAGTGGCTGACCACCTCTCAAGGTTGGAAGGAGCTGAAAAGAAGGTAGAGGTTGAGGATATAACAGAGACATTCCCGGATGAACAGTTACTAGCAATGACAATGGAGGAGGCACCGTGGTATGCTGACATTGCTAATTATTTAGCAAGTGGTATTGTACCTTATGAACTCTCCTCAATTCAAAAGAAAAAGTTCTTTCGTGATTGTCGGTCTTATTATTGGGATGAACCTCTATTATTTAAAATATGTGTAGATAACATGATCCGGCAGTGTATCCCCGAGAAAGATCAAAATTCTGTTTTGCAGGCTTGCCATGCTTCACCATATGGTGGACACTTTGGAGGAATTCGGACAGCAGCTAAGGTGTTGGAGTCGGGCTTGTATTGGCCAACTCTGTTCAAGGATGCCCATGCTTGGGTCAAAAGTTGCGATGAATGCCAAAGGACAGGCAACATATCTCGCAGNCTGAGTCTCACCTCCTTCTCCTACCTCTTGTTCTCCCCCAACTTCCTCCTCGGCACCTTCTGCATCCTCTCCTGACAATGAAGCTGTGGGAGAGGTGGAGTATTCCCCACTACCTGCTGCTGAGCCCTCAGACGACTCAGAAATAACATTTGTTGGTGCTTGGGCAGTGGGTGATGGTGGAGGAGTGTCTCGTAGCCTAAACCTCTCCGGCCAGTCAGGGATGTGTATTGGTACTGAGTCGGAGGAAATCTCCCGGGATGGCTCATACTCACTCCCTAAGGACTGGGAAACAGCCCTATCAACAGCTTTTATCAGCTTTCTTGTCTTTTTAATGCTTTCCCGGACTTGGGGAGTGAGTTTTATCATTTCCTGCTTCCCTCCCCGGGAAGATTCTCCTCTGCCTGGTTGTTTACCTCGTTGTCTCACCATTGTCTGCAATCATAGTTCAATCAGCTTGTTAGTATCAGTGTAATCAATTAAGAACAAAGTTTCAGAAGCAGGAAAGAAAAGTTGCAGACAGGTTGCAGAAGTTACCCAGTGCGGGCCGCACAAAGTCAACTGCAGCCGCACTGAGGTCACCGCGGACCGCACAAAATCAACCGCGGTCCGCACAGATGTGGGGTTTAGACTACCCACTCTCTGTGTCTAGGCAGTGCTGACCGCACAAAATCAACCGCGGCCGCACAAAATATAGTGCGACTACACTGCCTGAGGTTCAACAGTCAGAAGGTTATCAGTGCGGTCCGCACAAAATAGTAGTGCGGCCGCACTGCCTCTTGGCTTGAAAATCACCTCTTTGAATCTCCTAGTGCGGACCGCACAATGTGGTGTGCGGCCGCACTAGGCCTGTTTAGCCTAAGCTTGTCTTGTCCTTGGCACTTGTGCAAGTTTCACTCCATTTGAGCTGATCTGTGACATCTCGTCACTTTGATGACCAAACCTGCAATCAAGCACAACTTGTGAGCCTTTTGGGACTATTTTGTATGAATTTCTAATCAAAGCATAAGCAAGAAGGAGTATAAAATGCGTCAGAATCCCTAGTTACCACCGCACAGCATTCAAAACTCGAATTGGTATGTCACTGTACAAGTTGGTGTTTGAAAAGGCATGCCACCTCCCGGTAGAGCTTGAGTAAAAAGCACTTTGGGCATTGCGGCAGTTGAACTTGGACATGGAGACAACAAGCACTAACAGAGTCACTGGGTTACATGAGCTAGAGGAATTCAGGTTCCAGGCATTCGAGAGTGCTAGATTATACAAAGAACGGATGAAGCTGATGCATGACAAGCATATCGTGGACCGAAACTTCAAATCTGGAGAGCTAGTGTTGTTATACAACTCGAGATTGAGATTGTTTCCGGGTAAGTTGAAGTCCCGATGATCAGAACCCTTCAGAGTGGTGCAAATATTCCCAAGTGGAGCTGTTGAGATTGAATTAGAGGATGGGACGAATAAGTTCACAGTGAATGGTCAGAGGTTGAAACACTACCTTGGAATGACAAATGAGAAAGGGGACAGAGATATAATAATGTTGGAAGAGCCCCAGTACGTGAATGAGGAGTGATGCTCCGAGCTTGCGTCGTGCCGCGACGTTAAATCAAGCGCTGCGTGGAAGGCAACCCACGATTGTTGTGTTTCATTCGTGTATGTAACCATGATTAAAAAAAAAACTTGGTAGCACTGAGACCGCGGCACGACCGCGGTGAGAGGCGAGTATTCTGCCTCGAAGTCGCTCAACTCACCGCGACCGCGGCAGGATCGCGGTTAGAGGCGAGTATTCTGCCCAAGCTAATTAACCCACCGCGGCCGCGGTAGGACCGCGGTGGGCAACAGGTACGTCTTTATTTTTTTTATTTTTTTTCTTTTTCTTTCTTTTCTTCTTCTTATATTTTATATTTCTTAACCTCCCCCCCCCCCAATAAACTAAACCCACCCGCCCACTACCTCACTTCCCCAATTCCTCTCTCTCTAAGCCCTAACTCAGAAATCCCTCCTCTCTTCTTCTTCTTCTTCTTCTTCTTCTTCTTCTTCTTCTTCTTCTTCTTCTTCTTCTTCTTCTTCTTCTTCACTCCTCATACTTTCCCCATCCCCACTCTCATTCTCTCTTCGATCAAGGTATGTCTCTTCTCCCTTACCTCATCTTTTGTATTTTATTTTAGTTTTTATGTAGTTTAATATTGTAATGGTGTAGTATTTCTAGTAGATTTCTTTTTGTTCTTTTTCTCTTGAATTTTATCTTGGAGGGTGCTTGTTAAGGGGCTATGTGTATAATGTGGTGGAGAGGTGGATGTTTGTGGGTGTTGAAATAATTGTTGTGGGGTGTCCAGG
>NC_031996.1:36126300-36126846 GCF_001879085.1 Nicotiana attenuata | reverse complement strand
GTCTCCGCACTTCTGTCACAGACTTGGGCACTAGAGTTGACACTCTGACCACTCAACAAGCAAAGTCGGAGAAGAAGATTATGGGATGGCTTCGAGCGCTAGGACGAGCATGTCACCTCGATACTTGCACCGTCTCTGATCAGGATTGATCTTCAGGGAAGTCCCCCTTCCTTACTCTGCTCTTTCATTGTTCATATGGGGACATGCCATATTTTTAAGTATGGGGTGGGGGATGGCTTTGGTATAATGTTGTTGTAAATAGATTGTGTAACTTTGTATGATGTTGCTTTATTTTTGTTTGATTGGTGTGGTAGGGTCATGTAATTAACTTCGACTTGGCCCAAAGACGGACACCTTTCGACGGGTCTCTTGAGGGACATGAGTCGACAAAAAAAAGTGAATATAAGGACTCTTCCTGATGACGGATAATTGAGACAGTTCTTGAGGGATGTTAGTCTAGAGAAAATACCAAAAAGATTTTTTTATTTTTTATTTTTAGGTAGTGTTAGTAACTCCCCTTGGTTTTTCTTTGGGTCCTACGGTTCT
>NC_031996.1:36082262-36125118 GCF_001879085.1 Nicotiana attenuata | reverse complement strand
TTCGTTACACCTAGAAGGTGCTAAACGTTTGGTAAAGTTTAGTTAAAGGTGTGTAGTTACGTTAAAGGGAAAAGCGTTAAGGGAAGGAAACTTTGATAGAGCATGGTGGATTGCTAGAGGACGAGCAATGATTTAAGTGTGGGGTGTTGATATTAGGTCTATAGAGATGATATTTACACCTTAATATTACCATGCTTTATTGTTGTTTTATAGGCCAATTGATAACAAAATGCTTTAATTGGTTTTCTTTTGCTTCGCAGGGAATAATTTAAGTGAGGAACCATTACAGAGTGTTTTGGAGTCAATAATGTGAAGAAAACGCCCAATCAAGAAGCACCGGAGCATAAAGAAGCAAAAAAATGGATTGAGGTGAAATCCACCGCGACCCGGTGGAACCGCGGCAGACAATTACGTGAGGCAGAATGTTCAGCTTTCACCGCGGTCGCGCCGCGGTCGCAAGAAGACCGCGGTGAACTGTTCAAGTGCCAGAAAATTAGGGACCAAAGTGTAATTCGGGGAAAACTTGTTCCAAACCCATATAAACTTTAGAAGCTTGCCCAAGACAGAATTAAGCTTGTTTTTAGACTACTTTGGAGGCAAGAACAAGTGTGAGAAGATCAACCAAACATTAGAGTTTTTCTATCTCCTTTTAATTCTTGCAATTATACATTATGAACAACTTTGTAGTTTTATCTTATTTTGTTATGAATAGATAAACAATTATCTAGGGTTGATGGAACCAATTGTTGGTTGAAGTTTTGACTCAACTTGTTATAATCGAGCCGGATTTATTATATGATTGTTCAACTACGTTTTGTATGGTGATTAATTGAATGGGCCCTTGATTAATCGTGTCTAATTACCTCCTATTGCTTGAGAAAGAATATTAGGTTAGATTGCTGTTGAACAACATCACTTCTGGGTAATTGAAGAGATTCATTACTTGAATTTAAAAGTGGGTTTAGAGATAACGAAGCTGTGGTGGGATAAATTAGAGCTGCACATATTGTCAGCTAGAGTAGTTCGAGAGAATGCTCGAGTAACTTATCGTAGTTGATCGAGAGATAATTACGTCAAACCATAGCTCTTAATCCTCATAGAGTATTACGGCGAGATTATAGCGAAGGAGTCAAGACCTAAACTAGCAATTGGGGAAATCACTGCCCTAGACCTTTTTACTATTGAATTATCTTTAATCTAGCATATTGTTATTTCGAATATTATTTAAAGTAGTTAAAGAAAAACCCAAGATTGATTGATAAAAATCTTGCATCTAGAAATTGGTTGAGTTGATAATAGCATTGCCAACGAGTTGTAATAGATAGGTTAGTTCCCTGTGGATTCGACTCCGGACTTAAACCGGATTATATTTGCAACGACCGCTTTGTCTTTTAGAAGGCATAGTTGGGCGTGATCAATACCCTCACTGGACACCACATGCCCCAAGAAAGCCACTGAACTGAGCCAAAACTCACATTTGGAGAACTTTGAATAAAGCTTCTCCTCCCTCAATCTCTGCAACACAACTCTCAAATGCTCCGCGTGCTCCTCCTGACTACGCGAGTATACTAGAATATCATCAATGAAAACAATAACGAACGAGTCAAGATAAGGCCGCAACACGCTGTTCATCAAATGCATGAACGTTGTTGGGGCATTGGTCAGCCCAAAAGACATCACAAGGAACTCGTAATGACCATATCGGGTCCTGAAAGCTGTCTTAAGAATATCCGAGTATTTGATCTTCAACTGGTGATACCCTAAATGGAGATAAATCTTGGAGAACACCCTCGCTCTCTGAAGCTAGTCAAATAAATCATCGATACGAGGCAAAGGATACTTGTTCTTAATTGTAACCTTGTTCAACTGCCTGTAATCAATACACATCCTCATAGTGCCGTCCTTCTTCTTTACAAATAGGACAGGCGCACCCCACGGCGACACACTAGTATCCTTCAACTCTGTTGGTTCCATAGATATGTTTGGAATAGAAATAGGTTGAGTGCCCGGTACCAGATCAATACCGAAATCAATATCCCTGTCTGGTGGCATGCCCGGCAGGTCTGTAGGAAACATCGGGAAAGTCCCTCACTACCAGGATAGAATCAATACTGGGAGCCTCTACACTGACATCCGTCACAAAAGCTATGTATGAAAGACAACCTTTCCTAGCCATCCGCTGGGCCTTCAAGAACGAAATCACCCTGCTGGGGACAAAATCAGTCAAACCTCGCCACTAAATCCATGGCACACCCAGCATCGCCAACGTCACTGTCTTAGCATGACAGTCCAGAATAGCACGGCACGGGGATAACCAATCCATGCGCAAAATCACATGAAATCCACCATACAAAGTAACAGAAGATCCACTCGGGTCTCCAGAACCCCAATAGACACCACACACGACTGGTACACACGGTCCACAACAACAATATCGCCCACCAGAGTAGATACAGGAACAAATGAAATAAAAGACTCACGGGGCATATCCAAATAACGAGCAAAATATGATGACACATCGGAAAAAGTGGAGTTAGGATCAAATAACACAAAGGCATCTCTGTGGCAAACTTAGACAATACCTGTAATCACAACATCTAAAGCAATAGCATCGGGTTTAGCTGGTAGTGCATAGAAAATGGCCTGATCGCCACCTAATCGACCTCCCCCTCTGGGGCGTCCCCTAGCTGACTGTCCTTCACCCCTAGCTGGCTGGGCGGGTGGTGAAGTAACTGGTGCAGAAGTTGAGGGCTAACTCCTCTGCTGAGATGAACCCCCAAGACGAAGAAGACACTGCCTCCATATATGTCCCAACTCCCCACACTCATAACAACTCCCTGGTTCTGGAGACGGGGACTAAAGGGAACCCCTAGCATCGGGATGACTAGCTGAAGAACCTGGCATAGAAGAGCCCTGAACTAATGGAGCACCGGGACAAACTCTGGGCTGGAAGGGAAGTAAGTGAGTAATGACCCTACTGAGAACTGTGAGAACTATGGCCAAATGATGCCCCACGATAACCTGGGCGAGTTGACTGAGCATGCCTGAATGGGCGGCCTATGCCATGCTGAAACTGGCCCCCATGATGAGTACCACTGAATCCACCCTGACCATGATGCCTCTTAGCCTCCCGCTCAATGTTGACACCCAATTTTTCCCTATATATATTTTCAGTATACAAAATAACTTCAAAAGTGCATACATATGCATATGTAAGCATATTCAAATATTTTATTATTTTTCCATAATTTTTAAGGTTTCAAATAAATTTATTTTTCATCTTTTATCCATAAAAAACCCAATTATTATTTCCAAAATTATTATTTTTGGTAATTCATCTGTTGGACCTTTATATTTATGCTAAGATATAGCTAAGGTAATTTTTGCATATTTTTACAAATTTTATTTAGTAATTTTAAGCTAAATTGCAATATTAGCCCCTTTTAGATTTATTTATATTCTTAAAATTAAGTCCAGTATTTTTAAATAAATAATTATATGCTATAAGTCATTTTAGTGCCTTTAATTTGGTTCCAGAAATTAATTTACTATTTTTATAATTTTAAAAGGGGAAAAATGGCTATTCAAATGATAGCCCAATTTCATTTCAATTGTAGCCTAAATTGAACCCGAAATCAAACCCAATTTCCCCCGGCCCAATTTCGTTTAAGCCTGACCCCTAACCCATTTAAACGACCCAACCCGGACTCCCCATCTAACCCCTTTAATCCTAGCCGTTGATCATTTAGATCAACGACTCCTATACGCCCTTTCCTTTTTAATCCCAAACGACCCTTTACCTTACCTCATTTCTCACCAACCGCCGCCTCTGAATCCCTCTTCTCTCTCAACTCTATCTGAAACCTAACACGAACCCTAGCCGCCACCATCAAACTACACCCTAATCCACCCTAAACCCTGCCTAATCCATGGCCTCCCATGGCCATTGGAGATGTGTGGTGGCCTCCCATGACTCTTGGGTGTTTGTTTCTGTGGTTTCATGGCCAGTCCTAGAAAGAATCTGGTCCAGTCTTTGCTCGACTGCTGTTCATGGCTTTTCTCCGGTCATCCCTGACCTTTCTCTGGGCAGCCATGGTCGTTCGAGTCAGATCCTTTACTCTCCTGGTTAGATCGGTAACTTTCAAGGCCTTTCTCACCTTTTCTGGGTTTTTCGAAACCCTAATCTTTAAGATCCTTTGATTTTCTTTCAGATCTACTTTAGATCTGTACTTGCTGTGAATGTCAAGTTTTTTTCTCGAAAGTTCTTCAATGTTTCTTTCAAAACGAATTTTTGTTAAGGTTTTCCTTTAAGTTTTTCAAAAGATCTCTTCTCCGATTTTTAATGTTGTTTGTGATTGTGCTATGTTTTGCTCATGTTGTTCTTCTATCTAAGTCAGCGTGTTGAAAACCCTAATTCCTTTTGGGTCTCATTCGAGTTCTGAAGCTGTTCGTTAGATGTGTACTTGTTTGATTAAGTGCTTTGTTTGACTTATTTCTTTTACCGTCTTTTAAACTCGATTATTGTTGAAAACCCTAGGTCTTTGGGTCTGAAACTGTTTGTTTGAATGTATACTTAACTCGATTGAAAGTTCTTGTTTCAGACTCTCTTTTCTTTATATGACTTATCTGATTTTTACTCGACTATGGTTGAAACCCTGACTTCTCAAAAGGTTTTCTCACTTGTTACAGCAAGACCTTTACTTGTTTTGACTCTCTTCTTCACTTTGGCTATACATGTGAGCCCTGACTATCTAACCTTGTTCACTACTGAATCCTATGCTTATTTCTTCTACTATTGTATGTTGTTTTTTTGCCAATATGCTTGCCCTCGCATGTCTGATGTTTCTGTTCACTCTATTTATATACTGAAGTGCAGAAGCTTATTCTTCCTTGATTGTCTTGATCTTGCGACTTATTTCAAAAACTTTTCCCTTTATGAACCCTAATTTCACTCGCCTGTTTAAAATTAATTGATTCTTTTTTCTTTACTGTGATGTGTTACCTTGCTGATTCCTTTCCCAAAATAATCATATTTTTGTACTTAGACTCGATTGTTCACTGCATGCTTTTACTATCCCTTATATGGCAATAATCAGTCTGCTTCCAAACTGATTTTCTTTCCTTAATTAGACCTACCCGCTAGACAGTGATTCCTTAATTAAATGGGAATCACTTGGGTAATTGATTCTGACTTGTGATTGTTTCCATGCTTGTATCATGACTTTACTTATTACCTCTCCTTCACTCATTTTCAAAAAACTATAAATACCCTGCACCCCTCTTCTTTCAAAAACAAGAACTATATAAGTTCAGAACACACACTTCACTAAAAAATCTCTCTTTTCTCTGTTACTATTTGTGCTACTGCTTTGTCTAGCCGGCTGCAAGCCAAGGCTAGGCTGTGGACATTGCTTACCTTTCTTTCTACACTTTGCTTATTACTGGTATGTCCTAGTTAATTTTCAAGCATCAACAACAACATGTTTCTGCAATTGTTTCAACTTCGTTCACGCTTGTCCACTTCTGCTTATGTTTCTGCAATCAAGTTACATTATTAGCATGTTGAAATGTGTCCCCTTCCCCTTTTCAAGTTAATGCTCTCCTATGTATATGAATCTCAAACCCCACATCCCCTCTTTATGTTTGTATTCTCTGGCTGGTTTATGAAGATTCCAGCATCCCCTATTGCTGTGTGATCGCTGCCAACTCCGCACTACTAAAAAGTAGCAAGAGAGGGTCGGAATAGCTTTTACCCGATTTTGGGTCGGGATCGAATCCTCAGAGAGTTAGAATTGGAGTTGAGTATCTATTTAGGTTGGAATTGCGTATTTGTTACAAATATCACTTCTATTCATTTTTGATTTTTCTTTATATTCTACTTTTAACAAACTACAAATTATAATTGCAATTAAATTAAACTAAGAGTAAATTGCTACAAGTTGTATCTAATGGTTTAAAGGCACTAGGGTAATGACTTTCACCTAGGTGGCCAATTGACTGGTACTTGCATCCAAGGCACGATTGACATGATTGGGGAATATGTTATAACCATTGCTCGATACTACCCACTCTACACCTCTCGGTAGAAAGATTGATTTTGCCCAATTGACTTTCTCAAGACCAATTGGGTATGCTTATTTGTCCAAGCAACTAGGGTTCAAGTCGGGTATTACTCTCTCGAGGATTAACCCTTTAATTGGGACTATCAAATCTCTTGAGTCCATCCCAATTCCTTGTTGAGGCAATTTTGGAGACTTAGGCTCTCTTTCTCAAGAAGAGCCCAAGTCAACTTAGCACAAACTAGTGTTTGCAACCACTAATTCATAAATTAAACCATAAAAATGACCCAAATAACAAACACCCATAGTCAATCTAACCTTAAATCACAACACTCATCAATTACCCACGCTAGGGTTGAGCCACAACCCTAGCTAGTGGGTCTAGCTACTCATGCTTGAAGAGAAAATTAGAGAAATAGATGAAGAAGAAGACATACTAATTCATTATTAAAGTAGATACAAAGATTCAATAATTAAAACTACGTAAAAAATCCCAAAATGGCTAAGAAAAGTCTTCTCACGAGCGCAGCTACTGTATTACAACGTCAGATGCCCTAAAAATGGAAAAAGAATCTATTTATACTAAGCTGGAAAACTGGACAAAATTGCCCCTGCGGGGTCAGTGCGAACCACACAAAATGGTGTGCGGCCGCACTAGGCTCTTGAACTTGAAATTTCGACTCTCTGAACCCAGGCTCCGCGGACCGCACAGAGACTACGGCCGCAGAGGCTTTCAATGCGGTCCGCGCATAATGGTCTGCGGAACGCACAGGCTTCATCTTCTGAATTTGGCATCTCTCTGAACTTTGGTTCTGCGGACCGCAAAGAATGGTCGTGCGGCGGTGCCTCGATGCCTGGAAATCTAACTCTCTGAATCTCCCTAGTGCAGACCGCAGAAAGTGTAGTGCGGCCGCACTAGGCCTGTTTCTCCCGACTTTCGTCTTGTCTTTGGTACTTGTGTAGGTTTCACTCCTTCCGAGCCGATCTTTGACATCTTGTCATTTTGTTGATCAAACCAGCAATCAAGCACAACATATGAGCCTTTTGGGACTATTTTGTATGAATTTATAATCAAAGCATAAGCACAAAGGGGTATAAGATGCGTCAAAATCCCTAGTTATCAACTCCCCCAAACATAAGCTTTTGCTTGTCCTCAAGCAAACAAAATAAGACCCACCCCTTAAGGGATAATCCAAGAAATTTTAAGCTCTCCTAAAGCAACCTCAACTAGCATCAATTGGGACTAACAATTGCCCTCGACACACATGAGTCATTAACAACATTTAACCTTTGACAAACCATGGATCAAGTGCGACACAAGAGCATCAAGAGTTGACTCAACACATCAAAGAACTCTTTCAATTACTTTGGTCATTGTGGAACCCAAACTCACACATCCTCAACTCTCCCTAAGCAAACCTCACCTTTAGAATATTGGCACACAAAACGAGGTTATTGGAAATTCACTCATCTCTCTCAAGGAAAGGTCACAAGTCCGGCTCTAAGTACCATATGCTTGCCTCTTATGTAAGTATCCACTAATGTAAGCTTCATTCGACTCAAGATCATATAGGGCTTTTGTGGAGTCATTGTGAAGGCTTTTGGTCTAGGGTAGGTCATGTTTTTGTTCAAGTGGGTTCCATCTTCCCTTAAGCACTTCTTTTGATTCATTTGGCACAATTCACTTGACTCTTTGAGTCATTTCACTTCTTTCTAAGGGGTTAGAGAGACACCATGTCACTCTTTCTTGTGCTTTTCACACCTTTTCTCCTATTTCAACTTTCCACGCCTTTCATTCATTGCTTTTCTTAAATCCCTTTTTATTCTTTTTCACATTGAACATTCTTTTTGTCATTTTGCTTTTCTTTCTTTTTCATTGCGTTTCCTTTTCTTCATTTTTGTGCCTTTTTACCACTTTATTGCAATCCTCGTCTCTCCCCCCAAACTTATACTTTTGCAATGTGCTAAAGGAAAGATTGGGTGCCAAGAGAGGGTATCTTTTAGAACGGGTATAGGCATGTATCATGGTTCTTGAAAGAAAAAGGTCTAAGGCTCAAAAGGGTTAACTAGGGATCTTATCATTGGTAGGCTAAGGAGTTGTTCAAGCTATCATTTGGATCAAGGAGAGCCTATAATCATGTCTTAAGTCAAAATTCACCTAGGATTTCGCCTCAACAAACATTCAGGGCAAAGTTCTAGACCAATGGCTCGGGACTTTGGACTTGCAATTCGATTACTCACCACACAAGCTAAGGGATTGCTAAAGACATAGAGTCGGGGGCCCACAACAACCTTAGATACGATTTGAGCACACAATGGTCTCGAAAAACCACTTGATGATTATCGTCCAACGCAAGAGTCTCAAGGTCACAACTTTCACCATCCTAAACACAACAATTTGTTTTTGACCATAAGATCAAAGGCAAATGTGCTAGGCCCAAGTGAAGCTTTGCTTGAGGCACCCTTAACTACTAACTACTAAAAACCAAAAAGAAAAAGAAAAAAACAGACTCAAACCCTTAAGAAGGTTGTCACGCCATCCATCATTGGAAAGAGCCACCCGGTTCACACAACACTCCACCTGGCATTAAGAAAACCAAAGGCTTATTGGAAACTCCGAAAACAAAAAGCTAAGAATCACAAATAAGAAGCTAAAAACGAATTTTTTTGCAGAAAATAGAATAAATATATACAAGAGGGGATTTGAATATACAATAGACGGGATGAATATATACAATGAAATGTAACTTTATATACAGACCCAAAGTAAGATGAAAATGCGATAAATGTAACTAAATATCAAATTATATACAGACCAAAGATGAAAAATTAATAAAGCATAAAAATGTATCAATATATATAGTCATCCAAAATGTAGGGCTCAACCCCTCAAATGAAAGCTGGCATTGTCCCCAATGCAAACTAGTCAAAATAAGCACCAAAAAAATATAGAAAAAGGATATAGAAGACTCCCTAAGCTGTGTCAGTCTGCATAGGATCATGGGTGGTCCCTGGGTCCTCTGTGTGCTCGGGAACCTCAGACTGGTTTCCAATGGTCTGCTCTACTGCTACTGGGACCTGGGCCTGGACCTCGACAGGCTGTGGAACTAGCACATCCTGTGGCTGACTAGAGGAATGTCCCTTGACGGTTGATACTCACTCCCCTAGGAATGGGAGGCAGCTCTATTAGCAGATTTTATTAGTTTTCTGGTCCTTTTAATGTTTTCCCGAGCTTGGGGAGTGAGTTTTATCAACTTCTTCTTCCCTCCCCTAGAGGATTCTCCTCTGCCCGGTTGTTTACCCCTTTGTCTCACCATTGTCTGCAATCACAGTTCAAACAGCTTGTTAGTACCAGTGTAATTAGTTAAGAACAAAGTAGCAAAAGCAGAACAAGAGTTGTTGCAGACATGTTGCAGAAGTACCCAGTGCGGACCGCACAAAATCAACCGCGACCGCACTGGGGACTCCGCGGACCGCACAAAATCTACCGTTGTCCGCAAATGTGTGGGGTTCCAAAAACATGGCCTCTGAATCTCAGCAGTGCGGACCGCACAAAAGCAACTGCGGCTACACTGGGGCACCATGGACCGCACGGAATTGACCGCGGTCCGCATAGGGTGCCCAGGTTTGGCACTAAAGTAGGGTTCATGATTTTTCTTTTAAGGTCCAATTTTTCACCTAATTAGAGGCCCTAAATGATTACTCAGTCCATTATACTACCTAAGTCCTCATGAATCAAAGTTAAAACCCTTTCTAACCTAGCAATTGAATTAATTACGGGAGGAAGAAGAGCAGAAGTTAAGAAAAAGAACAAAAATTAACAAAATTAAACAAGTACAGGGAAGATTATGGTACCGGATAATGAGATGAAGTGAAACAAGAAGTTCCAATCAATTAAGCAAAGGCATGATGAACAATGTTTTGTTAGGTCTGAGAGTGAAGGGTTCGAAAAGGGTAAAAGGAGGCCCTCAAAGACTATTTATAGAAAAAGTCCTGGGGCCCATTCTCACCTACCAGTGTGGACCGCACAAAACGGACCTCGCTCCGCACTGGGCTATTTTGTTCCAGCTTAACTCAGTAACCCACCGCGGTCTGCACAAAATGGATCGCGACCGCGGTGGTCCACCGCGGACCGCACCAAATCAACCGCGAGTGTGGTGGCAAACTTCAGAGAGCATTTTAGTCACCCTTTACCAGTGCGAACCACACAAAATGGTAGTGCGGCCGCACTGGAAACTTCAAAAACCTGTGCAATTTTTCAATTATGTTCTGCACTGCATAAACGCAATCCTATAACATCTCACAACCAGTTAGCCCAAAAATCAATCCTATACTACAAATAAAATCAAAGAAAACAAAAAGAAAAACACATGGGTTGCCTCCCAAGAAGCGCCTGATTTAACGTTGCGGCACGACGCATGTTACCATCCAATCATTTCAAATGAACAACAACCACCACATGGCTATCATCAAACTTCCCAAGATAATGCTTGACACGGTGCCCATTCACTCTAAAGACTTCACCATTTTTGTTTTTCAAATCAAGAGCACCAAAAGGGGTCACCAACACAACTTCAAACGGTCCACTCCATTTTGATTTAAGCTTTCCCGGAAACAGACGTAACCGGGAATTGAACAAGAGAACCAAATCACCAACTTTGAACTCCTTTCTATGAGCATATTTATCATAAAGGTACTTCATCTTGTCCTTATACAAGGATCTAATTTGGTAAAATTTCGCATGCCATTGTTTGGGTGCTTGTTTTAATCCGTAAAGGGACTTAACAAGTCTACAAACCTTCTTTTCTTTACCTGGAACCACAAACCCTTCAGGTTGTTCCATGTAGAAGGCCGTCTTAACATCCATTTGATGAATTTCAAGACCATAAACTTCAGCTAACGCTACTAACGTTCGTATGGACGTAATTCTTGTAACTGAAGAGTATTTATCAAAATAGTCAAGACCTTCTCGTCGTCTATACCCTTTGAGCACAAGTCTTGCCTTATATTTGTCAATGGCGCCATCATCTTTCATTTTCCTCTTAAAGATCCATTTAGAACCCAACGGTTTATTTCCAGGAGGAAGATTAACCAATTCCCATGTATGGTTGTTCAATATGGATTCTATTTCACTATTGACTGCCTCTTTCCATAACAATGATTCCAAAGAAGACATAGCTTCTTTAAATGTTTGAGGCTCATTTTCCAATAAGAAAGTCACAAAATCTGGTCCAAATGAAGTAGACGTTCTTTGACGTTTACTACGTCTTGGATCCTCGTGGTTAAGTGTACTTTCTTTTGTTTCTTCCCGAGGTTGTTTAGATCCTTCACCAATCGACTCACATTCCTTTTTATACGGATATATATTTTCAAAGAACTCAGCATTATCTGATTCTATAACCGTATTATTATGAATGTCGGGATTTTCTGATTTATTAACCAGAAATCGATATGCTTTACTATTAGTCGCATATCCTATGAAAACACAATCAACGGTTTTCGGTCCTATTTTTACCATTTTGGGTATAGGAATTTGCACTTTTGCCGAACACCCACACACTTTAAAATAATTCAAGTTGGGCTTCCTTCCTTTCCATTTTTCATATGGAATGGATTGTGTTTTGCTATGGGGTACTCGATTTAGTATTCGGCCAGCCGTAAGAACGGCTTCCCCGCACAAGTTCTGTGGCAAACCAGAACTTATCAATAATGCGTTCATCATCTCCTTTAATGAACGATTCTTTCTTTTAGCAATCCCATTGGATTGGGGCGTGTAAGGGGCCGTTGTTTGATGAATAATTCCATATTCTAAACATATTTGTTCAAAAGGAGATTCATATTCACCACCCCTATCGCTTCTTATCATTTTGATTTTCTTGTTAAGTTGCGTTTCAACTTCATTTTTGTATTTCTTGAATGCGTCTATTGCTTCATCTTTACTATTAAGTAAGCAAACATAGCAATATCAAGTACTATTGTCAATAAAAGTTATGAAATACTTCTTTCCAACGCGAGATGGTATTGACTTCATATCACAAATATCTGTGTGAATTAAGTCTAAAGGATTTGAATTCCTTTCAACTGACTTATAAGGATGTTTAACATACTTAGATTCCACACATACTTGACATTTTGATTTTCACATTCAAACATAGGCAATACTTCAAAATTAATCATTTTCCGTAAGGTTTTATAATTACAATGACCCAAACATACATGCCATAATTCATTTGACTCAAGTAAGTAAGACGAAGCTGAAATTTTATTATTATTTTCAACAACCATTACATTCATCTTGATAAGGCCCTCAGTGAGGTAACCTTTTCCTACAAACATTTTATTCTTACTTATTACAACCTTATCGGAAACAAAAACACATTTATAACCATTCTTAACAAGAAGTCCAGTAGAGACTAAATTCTTCCTAATCTCGGGAACATGAAGGACGTTGTTCAAAGTCACCACTTTGCCGGAAGTCATTTTGAGAAATATCTTCCCACATCCTTTAATCTTGGCCTTTGAAGCATTTCCCATAGAAATCGTCTTATCGGGTTCAACAGGAGCATAAGTAGCAAAAGCTTCTCTAACAGCACAAACATGGCGAGTGGCTCCAGAATCAATCCACCACTCTTTAGGATTGCCCACCAAGTTGCATTCGGAAAGCATGGCACATAAGTCATCGACATCATCATGCTTTTCAACCATGTTTGCTTGACCCTTCTTCTTGTCTTTCTTCGGAGCACGACACTCCGTAGTTTTTTGTCCGGTTTTTCCACAGTTGTAGCAGTTTCCACTGAACCGCTTCTTGCTTGGGTTGTATTTTGGTCCAGAAGCCTTCTTCCTCTTTTTGTTCTCTTCAACAATATTTGCTCCCATTATTGTTGAGTTTCCACGCCCTCTCTTTTCAGCAGCTTTGTTGTCCTCTTCGATTCTCAACCGAACAATGAGATCTTCAAGGGACATTGTCACACCTCCTTTTTTACACACCTACCCCGAAGGGTAATGTATAAGGGAGTTTTTCCAATTAAAGTGACATTATTCGAAATGAGATTATTTATTTATTCAGAGTCGCCACTTGGGATAGGTTTGGCTTTTGGTGTCCCAAGTCACCGGTTGTTCCTGAATCCCAAATCGAGGAAATTTTTGACTTTCCAAATGAAGTCTGCGAACCAAAAATTCTGAATAAGGAATTCTGTTGACCCGGGGGAAGGTGTTAGGCACCCCCGGATCCCGTGGTTCTAGCACGGTCGCTTAAACTATTATAAATGGCTTAATATCTGATTTTTATACAGGTCATCCTACAGGAAAATTTTAAAATTACTTACCGCTTTTAATTAATTTTAAGGAAATTGAACGTCGTACAAAATATGTTTTTGGATCACGTCACATGAAATGCACCCGGATCCGCGACACATTTTATTCAACGTTTTAGGATTTGGATTTGGGTCGCATGAAATGCACACCCGAGTTTAAGAAGGTAGATTTATTAAAGAACGGGCCTAAAGTGGCTAACGTGTTATTAACTTTGCGGGAGACCATGAAAATTCGCTAAATGGCACGTCCCGATTAATAAGTATTTTAATGTGAGTAATTAAAGAGGGCCACGCAATTCATGAATTTTGTTTGGCGTGGCACACCTCAATTTAATTTTTAAAGGATACCCTAAAATGAACTAAAATTTTCTATTAAGGGATGTCTCTTAAAAAAAACTATTTAATTAGCAATATGAATTAATCATTATTTAAGGTATTCGAAAAAAGGTTCGGGCCTCAAGATCAGGTCCAAATTTAAACAAGGGGAATTTCCATTGCTGAAAATCCCTTAGTTCAAATCTGCCACCTAAATTGAAGGCCCAAAGCTTATATTTAAATTTATGCATGTAGCCTCAATTAAGGCTTTCAGCATCTTGGGCCTCAAAATTGGCCCTAAAGTAGGTTCAGCCAGCTTATGAAAAAGCTGCCAAACGTGGGCCTCTGCACAGGCCCAAACGAGAAGGTAAACCAGCATGGGAACTGGGCCTTGCTCCAGCAAAGCCAGGGTCCAAATCAATTTGACTAGGCTGTCAAGCCTTGGCTAGCCGGCTAGCCCAAACCAATGTTGCACTATAAAGGCTTTCAATACTACTGAACTTATGAACTCCATGATTTGGCAGCAAAGGGAAAATTCAGATCCGCTATAGCTAAACACATGTATTTATAATTTGACCAAAACATAAAAATGTTAAACACAAGTAATGAATGAATATTGGACTTTGAAAATATTAATTACTTTGTTTTGGTTTTCGAATGACCTACACATTACACAACCCTTGAATCTCTATATGATGCTTAATAGTGATGATGGAACACATAATTGCTGAACCTGACTATTGAAAGAGAATTCAAATCTGCAGATTACAAACCCTTTTATTACTTCAAATAACCTATCTTATTAATGTAACACTCGAACTTTAACAAGCAATTTACTAAAACACACAGAACTCTCAGTTGTGAGTTTGTCGAACTATGCATTCCTTAATTGAATCATAGCTCTCCAACTCTCAACTATTATCTCGAAAATAAATGTAAACTGCAGAATTCTAAGCTATGATAGATCTGGACACTAGTGCAAATGTAAATAGTTCAAGTGTGTTTCCAGTCCACTTATTACAAGTAAAACACTATCTAAATAAATACAACTACACTAGGCATTTAAGCTAAGCAATGTCTAAATAAAAGATTCACAGAAGAAAAGCAGGTTTGCACTTCATCATTTCCTCCAATTTTGATCATACATTAGACTCAAGTTTCACATGTCATGTGAGGCTGAAGTAATACCTGGAAATGAGGCAAAATAAGAGGGAAATAGAAATCAGCTAAGCAACAACACAGGGTAAACAACAATTGCAGCAAAGATCAGCAGTTCAAAACCCAAGGAATTGAGGATATATTGCAGTAAATTCCAGAATGACTTCACACAACCAATAACCAGCTGAATTTGAAGATCAAGCTTGATGAACCAATGTAATTGAACAAACAAACAGATCTGGAAAGGATTTCTACACTATATTTTTTGATGATTTTCAGGATTTTTGTTTCTAGGATCTATTTTCAGTAGTTTTTTAATTTGAATTTTGAATTTTCAGAATTTTGGACCTCTCTAGAACCTTTTTTTTTTTTTTTTGAATTTTTCAGATCTCTCCAACTTCTCCCAAAACTTTTCAGATTTTTTAAAACTTCTAAAATTTGTAAAACAAGGTAAGGGGTATGCCTTCTTATAGGAAAAATTAGGGCAGCATTCAGATTTTTTTTTTTGCACCCTAAGTCTCTCTTTTATTTTCAGTTCTTGCTTAATTAGTCCTTTAGTTCATGCCTTGTTGGTCAAGTAACACTACCAACTTCCTGAAAATCTAATTGGAACCCCATTTGGAATGTTCTAGGGGATTCCAATTTCAGTTACTACACTATTCTCTATTTTGAAATACCTATACTAACCCTGCCCTTACCCCTGAATTACATAACCTACTTATACTAACCTCCAGCCCCCCCTACCTTGGTCAAAATTCACTATGGTTAATTAACAAAGACCCTAACACTTTCAGTAGTAATCAAACAATACTTCAGTTAATCAAAAACTTTAAAAATTAAACTAAACCTAATTTTAATCCTAAGTTAGTCCCTAACAGTTCAAATTAACAAGCTATAGGCAAATATCAATTAAAGAGGAATCTATAGAGACAAACAGAATTAAACACATATTGAATCACTGAATCATGAATCGAAAAGTCAACACTCAAAAATATGAATCAAACTGAATCAAAATTAATTCTAAGAAAACTAAAAATAAACAGAAAAATCAAAAATGAAAAGCAAATTCTATGAACAAGAATCATCGAGCAAGCAGATACACTAATTGAGTTATCTAACTAAACTAATCAGTAAGAAATGAAAATTAAAGACTTAAAGCCTATATTAATAGAACCAAACACTGTATGACGAATGAATTAACAGAAAGCAAAGTTTAAGCTAGTTCTTAACAACAAGGAATTTCAAATAATAAAGGAAAACAGGAAGACTCACCTACGTGTGGTTAAACAAGGATGGACTCCGATTCGAGCCTCGGAATAATGTTAAACGTTTATTCTTCACCAATAACAAATGAAAACCATTATTTCATGACTCGAATCCAACACTGTATCTAAGAAATTGGGAAGAATTCGAGCAATTTGAACTTCTAGGGTTCTGCCGCTTTTGATTTGAAATTCGAGAAGCTCCGATGAGATTCGGAGGAAACAAATTAGTGGTTTAGGAAGAGGGGGTGAGGAGAGTCTGGGGTGTGATTTTGGAGAGGTTTGGGAGGCGGCGCCGCCGTGTACGGCGAAAGCGGCGCTAGGGTTTTGATTATTCGAGGGATTTGGAGGGGTTTTGAGGAAAACTAAGCCTGGATTTGTAATGAGGAGGATGAGAGGAAGCGATGGTGAATTTTTGGGAGTGATTGGTTAATCGCCGCCGGCAGAGGCGATTTCCGGCCGACGGCAGACGGCGTAAGGCGGCGGAGGGTGGTGGTGTGTAACAGGGGTGTTCTGAGAGATGATTTTTGGGGTAAGGGGGTTATTAGGACATTTATATATCAAACATCCTAGTTAATTCCGGACCGTTGGATTGATGAGATCCAACGGTCATGGTTCAAAGGCCATTAAACGACGTCGTTTTGATATAACAAAGACTGGACCGGGTATTGGGTTTGGACTGGATCGAGACCGGGTTTGAGGGGGTTTGGCTTGGTCTCCGGTCTCAGGGTTTTGTGTTTGGGCTGGGTTGGGGGCAAATTTGGCCCAAAACTGGGTCTTTTAACAAGACCCCATTTTCCTTTAATTTTCTTTCCTTTGCTTTTATTTATTTATTTATTTTTCTTGATTTTTGTTACATACAAAAATTAAAATGAACAAGGAATTAATTTCAAAAATTCACTAAACCCTAATTTAATAGAAAACTAAGGAAAAAATCAAAAATTAAAAGTAAAATGCAAAGAGGACTATTTTTGTTATTTTCTTCCATTTCTTGTAATGTTAATTAACTAATGGCACTAGAAAATATAAAATTGGGTCCTAAATGCAAGTATGCTATTTTTGTATTTATGAATTATCATGCACACGCAAATAAAAATACGCACAAAAATATGCAAGTAAATCTTAAAAATTAAATAATAAAAGAAAAAATCCAAACTTTATGAATTCTATAGGAGTAATTTAAACGAGGCAAAAATCACGTGCTCACAGCTGCCCCTCTTTGCTCGGAGACACGAAGGGTTTTCGGGCAAAGATAAATGAGCAAACATGAGAGATTTTTGCCATCTTGGCACTCCATGAGAAGCATTTTGAAAATGTCTGACCGAACCTTGCTTCAGGGGTTGCCTGCATATCCTTGGCTATAAAGGAATCGGGTCAGTGTAGTTCTGGAAGTTTTGGTAGCTGGGACTACCAGGAGGTGTGATTTCACTGTTGTTGCTGCTACTGCTTCCTGCCTNAGTCTAGACATAGTACCTTTTTACTGCATCCGCATTCACAGCTGCTTCGGGATCGTTTCCTTCGATGTCTCCCAGATACAATGCTCCTTATGGCAATATCTTTCTGATGATGTAGGGACCCTTCCAATTAGGAGCAAATTTTCCTTTTGCTTCCTGATGATGTGGAAGAATGCGCCTTAACACAAGTTGTCCCACTTCAAAATTCCTGGGTCGTACTTTATTGTTATAAGCGCGGGCCATTTTTTGTTGGTACAACTGCCCGTGACAGACCGCGGCCATCCGTTTTTCATCAATTAAGGCCAACTGTTCCAGACGAGTCTTGACCCACTCACTGTCCTCAGTCTCTGCTTCCACGATGATCCGGAGAGAAGGGACTTCTACCTCTGCGGGTATTACAGCCTCAGTTCCATAGACCAAAAGGTGTGGGGTAGCTCCTACCGATGTACGCACTGTGGTGCGATATCCCAGTAATGCAAAAGGCAACTTTTCATGCCATTGTCTAGAGCTCTGAATCATTTTTCTCAAAATCTTCTTGATGTTCTAGTTTGCTGCTTCGACGACACCATTGGCTTTAGGTTTATTCCAAATTGTTCCAACTCTCGATTTATTTCCCTAGAAACCTCTTCTTCATCATATTCTGGTTCTTGGTTCATTATTTCACAATTAGACAGCGTGTTTGGATCTGGGCATGAAGTCCGCAAGCATGTCATGTTATTTAAAGCCGCATTATTAGAACTGAAAAGGAGAGATAAAAGGCAAAATTAGAAAAAATGAACAATGAAATATTGATTTCATTTCTTGGAATTGGGAAGATAACAGGGTTTACATTGGGAAATTTAAAGACAAGAAACTAAAGAAAACACCCGAGTTACACCCTGGAATAACTCGCGATGCAAAAAAGTAACAGGACAGGTCTATCGGGTCTCCCGCCTGATTGGGAATGGCATAGCCTTCCAATTTTGCAGCTTGGCGTTTGGTCCCATATATAGCACCTCAGCGGTGCTGGAGCCCTCTCCTGGTTGAACCATGTGGGTTTCGTATAATATCATTCTCATTGCCCCACGTATCTCTTCAATCTCTTCGGCCGTAAAGGCCTCATCCTCTTCTTCTTCATTGTATTTTGGCTTGACAAAGGTCTCGTACAGATGTGGCAGTGGCTGTGGTAGACCCATCCCTCCTTCTTTCTCTCATCTGCCCGACTTTACATCAGTCTGGGGTGGGGTGAAAACCTATCCCGAAGAACTTTTCAGTTGTAGGCAGGGTCACTGGTTCAGATATTCCTTGCAGAGCTTTTCCAAGTCCTTTCCCTGGCTTGAAACCATGTTTGATAATTTCTTTGGCCACCATAATCGAGGCATTGGATAGGAAGGGTTGGGGACACGGGTTTCCTTTCTTCATGCTGGTCCGCCACCACAACTTCGAATGCTTGGTAGACTATGTGTTCACTGCCTTCCCTCGCTTCTAGGCATGGGACAGATGGGTCCCGATAGATTGACTGTTCATCCTCTCTGTGAACCACGATCTCCTGATCCTCGTGTTCAAATTTCACCATTTGATGGAGGGTAGAGGGTACAGCTCCTGCAGCATGGATCCAAGGCCTTCCCAGAAGAAAATTATAGGACGTGTCCATGTCTAGCACTTGGAAAGTCACCTCGAAGTCCACCGGGCCAATGGTCAAGATTAGGTCAATTTCTCCAATGGTGTCTCTTTTGATACTGTCAAAGGCTCTCACACAGACATTGTTGGGACGAATCCTTCCAGTCCCAATTTCCATACGTTGTAGTATGGAGAGTGGGCAAATGTCCACCCCAGAACCTCCGTCTACCATGACCCTCTTCACATAGTATCCCTCACATTTGACAGTTAAGTGCAAGGCTTTGTTGTGAGCAGCTCCTTCTGGAGGTAAGTCATTTTTGCTGAATGAAATATGATTGACAGCAAAGAACCTTTCCGCCATTCTTTCCAACTGTTCCACCGAAGTTTCAGCAGGCACGTATGCTTCATTCAGGGTCTTCATTAAAACCTTTTGGTGCTCAGGGGATTTCATCAGCAATGACTGCAAGGATTCTTGTTCAGGATACTTCCGCAATTGATCAACCACCTCATAGTCGGCCATCTTTGTGCCCGCTAACCGTTGAAAATGACCCAAGGTGGCTGTTCTTGCGAAAACAGCCTTCCGGCGCCCTTTTTGGGGACGTTCGGCTTATTTTAAACAAGAATGGCATCACCCGATTTATTTGTGACAAAAATTAAAATTTTGTTGTTCTTGGGCTATTTTTTGCAAAAAGGGAAGTTGGACCCGATGGGGGTTGCCTATGTATCCCACGCTCTGTGGGAATCAAACTGGAGTAGTTCGGGCAGATTTGACAAAACCAACTATTTTTGAAAACAAAATTTTTCTTTTTCCTTCATTTTCTCAAAAATTCGGCAGGGTTTTAGAATTTGCTAATACAAAATACCTACCTCTCACTCTTGGTTTTCTTTCTTTCTTTTCCCTTTTTTTTTATTTTTCTGTCCCTATTCTAGAAGCCGGTCAACATGCAAGCCAAGATAAATAAATGCACAAGTAGCACGTAAGATGCATCAGGATGGTCTTTTCATTTCAAGTCACCTGTCCTAGGCGGACCCAACCCCTGTGTTGAGTCCCCTAAGTCAAATGCACGTGATGCAAACAAATGTTCCTACTAGGGATTCGGCATGAGGCTTTGTTATACTAGGTTTAGCCCTTGGTTTATTGTTCTAGACCTGGCTTACCCGATGGGACAACTCGGGCCGAGGGGGGGCAGCGTACCAGGGATACAGAAGCTCTGCCGGCTTAGCAACTTGTCCGAACCTCGTTCTAAATGGGATAAGACTCTAAACAGAAGAGAAGTCACACGAAGTGCACCCTTCTCCATGATGTAGAAGACCTAGAAAGAGGAAGGGTTTCGTAGCAGTTTATATATACAATTCACCAAATATCAAAGCGGTAAAACATTTAGCACATTTAGCATGAAACATGTAAGAAAATCAGATAAAGCCAAATATAACAGTTATTCTAAGCGCGAATTCTTGAACCCTGAACCGAAATTCTGGGTTCGTATCCCCAGCAGAGTCGCTAGAGCTCTCACACCTCCTTTTTTACACACCTACCCCGAAGGGTAATGTATAAGGGAGTTTTTCCAATTAAAGTGACATTATTCGAAATGGGATTATTTATTTAATCAGAGTCGCCACTTGGGATAGGTTTGGCTTTTGGTGTCCCAAGTCACCGGTTGTTCCTGAATCCCAAATCGAGGAAATTTTCGACTTTCCAAATGAAGTCTGCGAACCAGAAATTCTGAATAAGGAATTTTGTTGACCCGGGGGAAGGTGTTAGGCACCCCCGGATCCCATGGTTCTAGCACGGTCGCCTAAACTATTATAAATGGCTTAATATTTGATTTTTATACAGGTTATCCTACAGTGCAATTTTAAAATTACTTACCGCTTTTAATTAATTTTATGGAAATTGAACGTCGTTCAAAATATGTTTTTGGATCACGTCACATGAAATGCACCCGGATCCGTGACACATTTTATTCAACATTTTGAGATTTGGATTTGGGTCGCATGAAATACACACCCGAGTTTAAGAAGGTAGATTTATTGAAGAACGCGCCCAAAGTGGCTAACGTGTTATTAACTTTGCTGGAGGCCATGAAAATTCGCTAAATGGCACGTCCCGATTTCTAAGTATTTTAATGTGAGTAATTAAAGAGGGCCACGCAATTCATGAATTTTGTTTGGCGTGGCGCACCTTAATTTAATTTTTGAAGGATACCCTAAAATGAACTAAAATTTTCTATTAAGGGATGTCTCTAAAAAAACCTAATTAATTAGCAATATGAATTAATCATTATTTAAGGTATTCGAAAAATGTTCGGGCCTCAAGATAAGGTCCAAATTTAAGCAAGGGGAATTTCCATTGCTGAAAATCCCTTAGTTCAAATCTGTCACCTAAATTGAAGGCTCAAAGCTTATATTTAAATTTAAGCATGTAGCCTCAATTAAGGCTTTCAACATCTTGGGCCTCGAAATTGGCCCTAAAGCAGGTTCAGCCAACTTATGAAAAAGCTGCCAAACGTGGGCCTCTGCACAGGCCCAAATGAGAAGGTAAACCAACATGGGAACTGGGCCTTGCTCCAGCAAAGCCCGGGTCCAAATCAATTGGACAAGGCTGTCAAGCCTTGGCTAGCCGGCAAGCCCAAACCAATGTTGGACTTTAAAGGCTTTCAATACTACTGAACTTATGAACTCCATGATTTGGCAGCAAATGGAATATTCAGATCCGCTATAGCTAAACACATGTATTAATTATTTGACCAAAACATAAAAATGTTAAACACAAGTAATGAATGAATATTGGACTTTGAAAATATTAATCACTTTGTTTTGGTTTTCAAATGACCTACACATTACACAACCCTTGAATCTCTATATGATGCTTAACAGTGATGATGGAACACATAATTGCTGAACCTGACTATTGAAAGAGAATTCAAATCTGCAGATTACAAACCCTTTTATTACTTCAAATAACCTATCCTATTAATGTAACACTTGAACTTCAACAAGGAATTTACTAAAACACACAGAACTCTCAGTTGTGAGTTTGTCGAACTATACATTCCTTAATTGAATCATAGCTCTCCAACTCTCAACTATTATCTCGAAAATAAATGTAAACTACAGAATTCTAAGCTATGATAGATCTGGACACTAGTGCAAATGTGAATAGTTCAAGTGTTTTTATAGTCCACTTATTACAAATAAAACACTCTCTAAAGAAATACAACTACACTAGGCATTTTAGCTAAGCAATGTCTAAATAAAAGATTCACAGAAGAAAAGCAGGTTTGCACTTCATCATTTCCTCCAATTTTGATCAGACATTAGACTCAAGTTTCACATGTCATGTGAGGCTGAAGTAATACCTGGAATTGAGGCAAAATAAGAGGGAAATAGAAATCAGCTAAGCAGCAACACAGGGTAAACATCAACTGCAGCAAAGATCAGCAGTTAAAAATCCCAGGAATAGAGGATATATTGCTGTAAATTCCAGAATAACTTCACACAACCAATAACCAGCTGAATTTGAAGATCAAGCTTGATGAACCAATGTAATTGAACAAACAAACAGATCTGGAAAGGATTTCTACACTATATTTTTTGATGATTTTCAAGATTTTTGTTTCTAGGATCTATTTTCAGTAGTTTTTGAATTTGAATTTTGAATTTTTAGAATTTTGGACCTCTCTAGAACCTTTTTTTTTTAATTTTTTAGATCTCTCCAACTTCCCCCAAAACTTTTCAGATTTTTTAATACTTCTAAAACTTGTAAAACAAGGCAAGGGGTATGCCTTTTTATAGGTAAAATTAGGGTAGCATTCAAATTTTTCTTTTGCACCCTAAGTCCCTCTTTTATTTGCAGTTCTTACTTAATTAGTCCTTTAGTTCATGCCTTGTTGGTCAAGTAACACTACCAACTTCTTGAAATTCTAATTGGAACCCCATCTGGAAAGTTCTAGGGGTTTCCAATTTCAGTTACTACACTATTCTCTATTTTGAAATACCTATACTAACCCTGCCCTTACCGCTGACCAATTCGAGCCCACTGAATTCACAGTGTTTCCTTAAGGAATTTAATCCCCTTCTAGTACCCAAGGTTATGGATTATTTCCTCCCAGGATAGAACAAATTACACATTGGTGTAGTGGTACTTCAAGCCCCAGTGATTCAGCGAACACAAAGTTTGGTAGCAAATCAAACTTACTTTTGCTTTGTTTGATGCTAAAAGTATGCAGAAGAAGGAGAGAAAACTCAGAAAATCGTAGTGAAATTCTGAGCAGAATAGTGTTGTATTTATAGCCAAAGTTGGGCTGAAATCTGAAGAGGTGCAACTCTTCAGAATAGCTGTTTATGCAAAATGGCCACATCATAAATGCCATTACATAAATGGCCATTTACTCAACAATAAAGAGGGAAAATTGAAGAGGGTAGTTACTTTTCTGTTACCAAAACAGAAAAACGGATTGGATTTAATATTAATATGTATTATTAATATTTTACTATTAAAAAATAAATTCAGACCAAAAAGTTAATCAATCAATAGATCATTTGACCAAATCCAAATCTAAATCCAAATCCAAATCCGAATCCGAAGCCGAAGCCGTAGCCGTAGCCGAACCCGAACCCGAAGCCGAGCCGAGCGAGCGACGACGACGACGGCGCGAGGCTTGCCTTCTTCTCAACTCTTTAACAGCCAGAAGAAGAGCAATTGCTTATATACCCATAAAAAACTCTTCCTCTTCCAATATGGGACAATGTCCATTTACCAAGGGGGGAACTTAAAATTTCACTCAAAAATTTTATTTCCCTCCATTTCCCATTCACCATCTTTTAAGTATTTAATATATTAATTAAATACATAAAAAACCCAACAATCATAGACGAAAAGGCTGAAGCGCAAGTCAAGTACAACCAGTTGCGCAAAAGGATCCGCGAGTGCGAAAGTGAACATCGAGAAATACAAGAGTCCAACCAAAAGCTAATCGAGGAATGGAAAGATATGGCTACTAACGCCAACAAAAGACTGAGATACTTGGAGCGAGGCATAGTAGAATTGGAAAGAAAGTTTCTCAAAAGGGTCGAGGATTGTCAAGAAGCTAAAGGGGCTGAAGGCGGATATCTAGCCAGAGCATACCGGTTGCTGGGACTTCATGAGTTGGGGAAGCTGTTCGAAGGAGCCAAGGATGCCGAATCTGGGGAAGGTCCTTCTGGGACCAAGTAGATAGGAATTTATCTTCTTTGCTTAAAATGTAACAAGGCCAATGGCCATTAGTAACTTCTATTTCTTGTTTATTTAATTTGGGATTCGTCTTATCTTTATCAATGAAATGAGGCATTTAGCATTTTATGTTCTCCAGATCAACTTGTCGCTAGGCCTACCTCGGGCACAACGAGGTTCCCAAATTAGGACACGATTTACATTCCTGCGCTACGTGTTTAAATATTGCAACACTTTTTTATGATCCTCACTAACTTGTTTACCTTTTTGTTTTATTTTTGTTTTTGTTTTTTTTATTATTTGCCTCGCCAAAGGTTAGTTCGTGCATTCTGGAAACATCATCTTATTCCACAAGATCCAGGGCCCTCCACCCACTCCTCCTCTTAGTCCTGTTAAGAACAAGAACAAAGGCAAAATGGAAGATTTAAACGTCAGAAAGGAGAACACAATAGCAGAGGACACTGATGGCCATGGTATTCGGGTTCCCAATGAAAATGTGTCACAACTTGAGCAGAAATTGTTGAAGTTTCAAGAAGAGCTTGATCAGGTTTGGAATCTGGCCAACCTATCCTTTTCCCTCAGCACCCCAGACACCGTCTTCCCCAACGGTCAAATACCCACACCTCCACAAAAGAAACCAAATCATCCCACTGCTCCAACAAAGAACCAATGCAATACTTGCCACACTCCAAACAACATTCCACTACTCATCCCCGAACCGCAAAACTCCGCAAATGACAATTTCCACGCTCACATCACAACAATCCCATCTACCTGGAGACCATGCCGCTCTCCACCCAACCTAAATCTTGCACACCCGTGTCCGATGGAAAAGATTTACTCATCAAAAACTTGGCTGAAGAACTTAAGAAACTGACCAGCTGAATTCAGGGCGTCGAAGGAATTAAGGGGATCGAAGGATTGAATTATGAAGACCTCTGCATACAACCAGAGGGGTACAATTCTCCCCAAGTTCGAAATGTTTGATGGTACAGGTGATCCAAGGGTCCATCTGAGAACATACTGCGACAAGCTGGTCGGGGTAGGAAAAGACAAAAGGATCCGCATGAAGCTATTCATGAGGAGTCTGAAAGGAGATGCACTATCTTGGTACATCAGCCAAGATCCTAAGAAGTGGTCGAGCTGGGTAGGTATGGCGTCTGATTTTATGGACAGGTTCAGGTTTAACACAGAGAACGCGCCAGACGTGTTCTATATCTAGAATCTAAAGAAGAAGCCCACAGAGACATTTCGCGAGTATGCTACTCGCTGGAGGTTTGAAGTTGCTAAGGTCAGACCCGCCTTAGAAGAAGAACAAATGAACAAGTTCTTTGTCCGGGCTCAAGACCCGCAATACTATGAACGATTGATGGTGATTGAGAATCATAAGCTTTCTGACATTATCAAGCTGGGGGAACGAATTGAAGAATGTATCAAAAGCGGTATGGTTACAAACTTCGAGGTCTTGCAAGCTACAAATAAGGCCTTACAGTCGGGTGGTGTGTCTAAGAAGAGGGACGTAGGGGCCGTAATGGTTTCACAAAGGACCAAGTCTCCCCTCAAATACCAAACTTACCCAATACCTCCACTCACATATCAGCCAGCCCTAAATTACCAAGCACCCTCTTACCAAACTCCCCCACCAACTTATCAGTCACCTCCACCCCTTACATATCAACCTACCTCACCCAGATACTCCCAACCAGCTCATGTCTACCAAACTTACAATGCCCAACCATCTCATCACCAATCACCCCCCCGCACGCCAAAACTTCCCTAGGCCCCGACCTAATTTTTATCGGAGGCCTCCAAAACAATACACAGCCATCGCCGAGCCCATTGATTAGCTATATGAGAGACTCAAAGCCGCCAGTTATGTTACCCCCGTCCCTGCTACAATCCTTGAGAATCCTACTCAGTGGGTTCACCGAAACAAGTTTTGTGTATACTATTCCGGCATAAAGGGACACACCATCGACAAATGCCGCTCTCTAAAAGACAAGATACACTCTCTGATTGATAACAAAGTCATTGTAGGAAAGGAAGCCACTCCGAACGTCCGCAACAACCCTCTACCAGACCATAAAGGTGGCACTACTACAAAAAAGACCTTTAGCGGCAATACAGAATGGCTTTAGCGGCAATAATAATAGCCTCTATATCTTTTACCAGCCAATAGTGTTTTGCCGCTGATGTTGGGGTCGGCAAAGCCTTTAGCGGCTTTTCTCGCAAAAGCTGGTAAAAGGTATGTTTTATTGCCGCTAAAATATATTATCTTTAATGGCTATTGTTTGTGGCAATTATAATGGCTACTAAATCCAATCCAAAGCGGCCAACTATACTTCTTTAGCATCCATTTTTATAGCCGCTAAATTAAAATTAATTGCTGCTAAAAGTTCGCATCTCTAACGGCAATTGTTTACGACAATTATAATAGCTACTAAATCCAATCCAAACGGCTAATTATACTTCTTTACCATCCATTTTTATAGCCGCTAAATTCAAAATAATTGTCACTAAAAGTTTGCATTTTTAACGAAAATTATTTTGTTGCAATTAAAAAAGCAATATTATCCCTTCTTAAAACATCTTATTTGCCTTTTTAGCGTCCATTTAATAGTAGCTAATATGTTTAACTAAATTATCACAAAAAGTTAATATCTTTAAAAGTCACTAGCGATAATAGCTATAATTTGGCAATAATTAATAATAGTTGTTACATTTGTATAAAATATGACCCAAATAATAAAATATATTAATGTTAATTCAAAAAAGTGTAATATATCTCATTAAATCTTAAAAGACAAAAGGAAGTGTTAATCAAAAATATTAATATCACAGTAACTTAAAACATAAAAATATATTGTTTGGACTAAATAGCTACTATCATTATAGTAATAATCCAGAATGATGGTCTTCAAATGATTTCCGCAACTTTTCATCATTTTGAAATCTTCCAACCGCTAAATTATCAAACATCATACTGTATGACCTGAAATTATAAAATAATTGTGTTATAGGATAAAGTATAATATGAAAAAACATCTTGAAGATTCCATCACTGTTAGATACTTTGTCAGCCAACTCCCTCGCCTAACATCTATTAGCAGAACCAACTACATTCTTTTCATCGTGCATAATGAAGAATCAAAATCTTAACTTAACGAAGAACCACGGTCAAACTTCAGCTATTATTTGAACATCAATGGCTTCATAGGTGGATTTATTGTCCTATTCCCTTAACAAACTAGCTCTTCATGAGGATTCTCTAGAGGGACAACTGGATGAAAAACTCGAATGATGCATATGTGAATGGGGAAAAGGTAAACTGAGTAACTCTAAACATAGCCATAAACATGAAGTGATGAAACAGAAGTCTAGTGTTATAGCTAACAGTGCAGATTTTATAGCTATCAATGCATTTTCTTTTGCAGGAACAACTGAATTTCATTCTTTCTCATAGATTCCTAGTGCTGGAAGGAGGCTACTAAACCTCGACAAGTCACAAACTCTTAATCTAAGGATTAGAATTGCTAAAATATATTCTGAGATTAATATATACAAATCTGTTAATCACGAATAAACAAAAAGCTAAAGGCTAACTGCATCAAACTGCATGATGTTTCGATAAAGCATTTTCTCTTTCAGATTATGAAGTCCTTAAGAAGTGAGTTGAAACTTACTGTTCCTAAGACGTCACTCACATCCACTGATGCAAATTCACAAGACAGTGCCGGAAAACTGCAAGACAAGTTTGCTTAGTAATATTGCATAATAGAAGGGAATGCATGACTTGAAAATCAACTGAAAACATGAGGACATTATAAGCATCTTGAAACATCTGAACAGAAACAAACAACTAGCAATATAGTTTACTCCTACAAGAGAAGACCCCCAAAAGTGTTGTATTAGTACTGACATAATTAATCCAGCAACACATTCATTAATATGTAATCAACTTCTTGGTATGACCCAGGTTACTTTTTTCACATGTAGTGTCATAATTTGTGTCAGCAAAAAGTTGAGATTAGAAGAATGTTAAACAAAGACGCCTCCACTTCAGAAATGGATAATATCTATATGTCATGCATTTAGTAGAAGAAAAAGGAAAAAGGGGACACTGAATATTTTCCAAGATGTGTCAGAATCATACCTCATATTAAAATCAATTCGTAAGAATTCCGCATCAGAACTCTTATCAACAACAACGGATGTAGTGGTGGTCACTGTCAAATAGTTATTTAGTTCCTACAAGTTATAAACACGATTGAATTAAAATGTGCGCTACAAGATAACTGACAAATATACAAACATTGATGATCATTTCTTCTGATAATATGAACTTGAAAGCAAATGTAATAAAACAAGGAAAACAACACCAGTATTAAGATACAATTGTACCAGCAATTTAGGAAAATGTATCTATTTTAAAGCTAGTAGAAATTGGTGGTGCAACAATTGCACTTAATTCACTATCTTCTACCACTTGTTCTTTAAACATGAAGGCAAATAATTTTTACTTCCTACCATTCCAAAGAGAAACATCATGGAAAGCGTTGCTACAATAGATAATCCAGCACCAGATAATGATGCCTCTATCAAATCGCGGGGAATTTTCCTGCAGTAAAAAATTAAAATAAATTTACACAACATTCTGAAGGAGTAGTTCTGAGGATTGTTGATGCAAGATTTCATCCAATTCAGGACGCACTCACACAAAATTTTCTAATTGCATTAAGCCAAGGTAAAGTAAAGAATTTATTACTTCTATGGTCGTGCATCTTGGAATTGTAATGCACTCTATTGAAATGGTTAGTTAGTAGAGATGTTCCCACAAATGCACTTTTGGAGACAAGAAGATGCTACAATTAAACTGTCATTCCAGGTGCCCTACTGCCCTTCCCCTCTTTGTTTTAGACAACACTTAAACAGAAGATGAAAACTAGAAAATCAAAATAGCTGTGAGAGGAGAAGCCATATACATACATACATGATACATATATATGTGTGTGTGTATATATATAGCTCACAATATTCCCATCATTTTGTTGTTTCAACCAAATATTGGTTTCTGAAAGCCATTCAACCAACATGACATTCACTATTTCTACTCACTAGCCCCCCTAATAATCACATAAATACTTGGAAGATAGAGAGTGAGAACTCCTTACGGCTTTGCCTATCAACTTAGAATTAGAAATAAATCTATGAAAAAATAGCTTTTAACTGCAGAAGCTTTGTCTTTAAATGCTACGTTGACCTTCCTTTGGATAGATAAAGAGTACATTCTGTTAAAGTATGCACTCGGTCCAGATTCTGTATCTTCCTTTTTCCCTTCCGCTAGAAAGAAAGCACTACCACATGTTTCTTCCTCTTCTTCTAAATATATTTCATCCTATTATTGTCTCAAAAATATCTCTCTAAGAAAAAGATGAAGAGCAGCGACAACAAACTAATTACTAGACATCTACGGTTCGTAGAAGGAGAATGAGAACACATCTAGCTTTCTACATTAACAAGGAAAGACAGGAGTATTCTATAGATGATCGTGTTTAAGAGCATACATGCAATATCGGGTATACATGTGTGATCAGTGATGAAACGATAACTTGATAGGTAATGCAACTGCAGTTTTGTTGAAAAATCAAGTTACAGAAAATTACAACAACAACGACCCAGTAAAATAACACTAGTGGGGTCTGGGGAGATAGTGTGTACGCTGACCTTACCCCTGCCCCGAAGGAGTAGAGAGTCTGTTTCCGAAAGACCTCGACTCAAGAAGACAAAAAGACAAAAGAAGACAATATCAGTAACACCATAGAAATAATATGAAAAATATGAACTAAATTAGACAGAAAATTAGACAGAAAATTAGACAGACATAATTAGAAAAAGAGCGACAATTTGATCTCTAAAGGTAACAACTATATCAGAATTGAATCACTAGCCATTTCACTAACTTCAATTAATCCACTTCAAAAACATCAAAACAAAAAGTAAATTAACACTAGTACGTGATTTGGCAGTAACAACACAACCAAATTTACTATTTTTCGCGGTTAAAAATGACTTTGATTACAGCATGTGATGGAAATCGGAATTGGAAAAAAAATGAAAAGCACGCCGGTAATCAAATTAATTGAACATGAAAATAGAGAGGGAAAAAAACCTGTAAAGGTCAACAGATTTGAGCTTAGCCGTGGACACCATGGTTATTGAACAAAGCAGGGCTCCTACAAAAATGGCAAAGCTAATACTCCTAATGTAACAATCAACAGATCTGCTAAATCTCCACAGGCACACACACAAAAGATAGAGATGTTGGATTTAGCTATGGGGTTTGGAGGAGAAAAGAAAACGAATGCGGTGGTCGGCGTTCAGAATCGATTTCTCGAGAATTGGGAGGACTCAGCTGTATCTGCGGGAGTAGATAAGCAGATCAAAAATAGAAAATAGACCAAAAAATGATCAAAGATTAGAGAAAAGCACCGGCTAACATGATTCTGTTCGAGAATTTGTGTCGTATAATGGAAAAGACTAGACTGATTGGGAAGATGCTCTTTTGGACTTTGTGTATTTGTAATTTACAAAGAGGAAAGGTATGATTAGGGCAATGGGAGCGGATATATTATCCAGGGAGGGAACATTTAGAATGAAAATTTTTGGAGGGAATTGAAATATTGTAAAAGATTTGTTTCAATTATTAACTTTCACTGGCAATTTCTTTCAATTGCCAGCAAAAGCGTGCCTTTTTCTGGCTATAGCTTATCTGCCGGTAATATTTGGGTCTACAGGAATAAATTAGCGGCAATAATGTTATTGCCGCTGTATAATTGCCGGTAAATGCCATTTTTGTTGTAGTGTGGGGGTATTCACATGATTGAAGCAGAGGATGATTGGGATCCTGAGGGATCCATCGGGTTGATCGCAGAAGGCAATGATCGAAAGAAACCAGTAGTTACTCTCAACCCCATCATAGTCCAAATCCAACCGTCTGAGGTCACTGAGGTAGATGTGTCTGTCCCTCTTGAGTTTGAAGCAGCACCATCGACAAAGGCACCAGTACCATTTGAGGTTGCAGTTTTGCCACCCAAAGAACATGTCCCATCCGAAGTAAAGGTGGCGGCACCAATCCCATTGGCGATGTCCATGCCATTATTCCATACAAAAGCCATACCTTGGGATTATACAGCCGAGGCTAGGAGGAAAGGCAAAGTCAGGTTCGAAGAGACCATTGCAGCACAGGGTATGACAAGAACTGGGAGAGTCTATACCCCTGAACACCTAGCTGAGTCCAGCAAGTAGGCCTCCAACCGGCCACCCATCATTGAGACGGGTCCAGACGACCTTTGGAGGAAAATACAGGCCAAGGAGTATTCGGTCATCGACTAGCTAAACAAAACACCAGCACAGATATCCATCCTCTCATTACTGCAGAACTCCAAGACACACAAGAATGCTCTGTTGAAGGTGCTGAGTGAAGCATAAGTACCAAGTAACATCAGGGGCGGGGAAATGGCTAATATGGTGGGACAAGTACTAGAAAGCCATAAAATCACCTTCTATGAGGATGAACTGCCACTTGAAGGGTTGGGTCACAACAAAGCCCTGTACATCACTATACAATGCGAAGACTACTTCATCACCAGGATCCTGATCGATGGGGGTTCCAGCCTTAACATCTATCCTTTGGTAACACTCAAGAACTTGGGTAAAGGGTTGCATGCGATAAAAGAAGGAGCAACCAATGTGAAAGCTTTTGATGGGTCTCAGAGGTCCACCGACGGTAAGATTAGTCTGTGTCTACAGATGGGACCAACCTGGTTGGAGGTTGACTTTCAAGTAATAGATGTGCCAGCATCCTACAACTTGCTGCTAGGACGACCCTGAATCCATGCTGCTGGGGCTGTAGCATCAACGTTGCATCATGCTGTAAAGTTCGAATGGAATCACCAGGAAATGATCATTCACGGCGACGGTAGAAATCCTCTATACAATCGTCAAACCATTCCGGCAATTAGGGGAAGAAGAAAGCTAGGCAGAGAGACCCACCACCACATCGAGTGGGTCAATGCTGTCGACAAGGACAAATGGTGGGACAACAAGATCGAGAGTATATTGAATTGGAGTGGGTACGAACCTGGTAAAGGACTCTGCAAGAACCTCCAAGGGATCTCTAAACCTATAAAAATCAAGAGACATGGCACTACATTCGGTCTAGGATATGAATACACCTAGGAAGAGTTCAACAATTGGCGCCACCATGGCGAGACCCTTACTACCCATTGGAGCAACCGATACAGCACCTGGAGCAGACTTTCAAACAGGCTGACGTCATCTATGGGACAGACGAAGAAGAGGCACTCACAGCAGTGAAAAACTTATTTTAAGAGGACAGTGATATGGATTGTTGTGTTATTCTCGAGGAGGAGGGGGAGGAAGGTCCTTCCATACAAGCTGTGAGTAGAGGGGCATACCTCAATAATTGGACCATCAGGACTACCAGAGTTCGACGAGCCTCGGGGTAGCAGGGCTAAAACAAGCACTATTCACTGTTTTATTTACTGAATGATTTTTGTTTTTCGCATTTTACAATTTTCACAATAAGATCATCAATGTTCAAAACAATTATTCAATTTATCAAGGCATGTATGACTTTTCCAATGAATTAATATTTATTTCTATCATTTTCTCCTTATTTACTTACACAACATTACTATTACTTATCTTGATGAAAAGACAACACAACAAAAGGACCTTGATTCAGAAGAGAATGACATGCCAGAGGAGATTGTCAAAGAAGTTGAGAACTTTGAGAACAAACCAAAGTCCAATCTGGACGAGACAGAGATTGTTAACTTGGGAGATGCAGAAAACGTCAAGGAAACACGAATCAGCGTTCACTTATCGCCGTCAGAAAAGAAGGAATACACAGAGTTTATAAAGGAATATGAGGACATAATCGCCTGGTCGTATGATGACATGACTGTTCTAAGTCAGTTGTGGACCAATGACTGCCAAAAGGCCTTTGATAGAATCAAGGAGTACCTGTCAACACCACCAGTCCTAGTTCCTCCTGAGCCAGGTAGACCCTTACTACTCTACCTTGATGTGTTAGATGGAGCTTTCGGCCACATTTTGGGGCAACATGATTAAACGGGGAGAAAGGAACAAGCCATCTATTATCTCAGCAAGAAGTTCACCCCGTACGAGGCTCGATATTCTCTTTTGGAACGCACCTGCTGTGCTTTGACTTGGATAGCTCAGAAGCTGAGACATTACTTCTGTGCCTATACCACGTACCTCATATCAAGGATGGATCCTTTGAAGTACATCTTTCAGAAGCCCATGCCCACTAGCAAGCTAGCCAAGTGGCAAATCTTGTGGAGTGAGTTCGACATTGTCTACATAACTCAGAAAGCAGTCAAGGGACAGGCACTGGCATACCACCTTGCCGAAAACCCCGTGGATGGAGAATATGAACCCTTGAAAATGTATTTTCCTGATAAAGAGGTATCATTCATAGGAGAAGACATTGCATAATCCTAGGACGGTTGGAGAATGTTTTTCGATGGAGTAGCAAACTTCAAAGGAGTTGGCATAGGAGCGGTCTTGGTATCAGAAACCGGTCAGCATTATCCAGCATCTGCCAAACTCAGGTTCCCCTGCACCAACAATATGGTTGAGTATGAAGCCTGCATCTTAGGCTCAAAATGGCCGTTGACATGAACATTCAAGCACTCTAGTAATTGGAGATTCAGACTTACTTATACATCAGGTACGAGGAGAATGGGCAACTAAGAACTCCAAGATACTCCCGTATCTGCATCCTGTACAGGAATTGAGAAAGAGGTTCACGAAGACGGAATTCCGACATGTTCCCAAAATCCAGAATGAGTTTCCTGATGCATTAGCCACCCTATCATCTATGATACAACATCCTGATAAGAATTTCATTTATCCCATTCCGGTGAACATTTATAATCAGCCACTTACTGTGCCTATGTTGAAGAGGAAGCAGACGGGAAGCCTTGGTTTCATGATATCAAGGAATATTTGGCGAAAGGAGATTACCCGGAGCTTGCCAATCATACTCAGAAATGCACACTTCGGAGATTGTCCAACAACTTCTTTCACAGCGGAGAATCCTGTATAGGAGGACTCCTGATTTGGGATTATTAAGGTATGTTGATGCAAGAGAAGCATCCAAGCTGCTAGAGGAAATTCATGCAGGGACCTGTGGTCCACATATGAACGGTTTTGTCTTAGCAAAGAAGAGACTCTGGGTTGGTTACTTTTGGACGACTATGGAAATAGACTGCATCCAGTATGTCCGGAAATGCCATGGCTGCCAGATACATGCAGACATGATAAAGGTACCTCCAAGCGAGCTCAACACAACAAGCTCACCATGGTCGTCCGCCACCTGGAGAATGGCGTCATTGGACCAATCGAGCCTACCGCTTCCAACGAACATAGGTTTATCCTAGTGGCAATTGACTATTTCACCAAGTGGGTCGAAGCAGCATCTTACAAAGCAGTGACTAAGAAAGTCGTGACAGATTTTGTCCGAGACCGCATTGTTTGTCGATTCGGTATTCCAGAGTCAATCATCACTTATAATGGCTCCAATCTCAACAGTGACTTGATGAAAGCCATGTGTGAAACCTTCAGGATCAAACACAAGAATTCCACAGCCTACAGGCCTCAAATGAATGGAGCCGTAGAAGCCGCCAACAAGAATATCAAGAAGATATTAAGGAAAATTATAGAAAAGCATAAACAGTGGCACGAGAAATTATCATTTGCTCTATTGGGGTATCACACCACAGTCTGCACATCAACCGGGGCAACCCCCTATATGCTGGTTTATGGTACGGAAGCCGTCATTCCCACCAAAGTAGAAATTCCTTCCCTAAGGATCATACAGGGAGCTGAGCTCAACGACACAGAGTGGGTGAAGAGTCGTTACGAGCAACTAGCTCTTATAGGCGGAAAAACAATGAATGCAGTATGCCATGGTCAACTGTATCAGAACAGAATGTCCAGAGCCTTCAACAAAAGAGTCAAGCCAAGACAGTTCACTCTGGGGCAGCTGGTGTTAAAGAAAATTTTTCCGCATCAGGACAAAGCCAAAGGGAAGTTCTCCCCAAACTGGCAGGACCCATACATGGTTCACCGAGTTTTGACAGGAGGAGCCCTCATACTTGTAGAAATGGACGGAGAAGTCTAGACAAAGCCAATTAATTCAGATGCAGTCAAGCGTTACTATGTGTAATCTTTATGTCTTCCATATATGTTGTATTTTGAACTATGCCTGACCTAATTCCCGTTTAAGAGGGGATACGTAGACAGCCCTATGGGTTCGGTCACAATTCAATAAAATTTTCATTTCCGCACCCCCCACCCCCCGAAATTGGAAACTGGGGCAGAATTTTGAGGAGGACCCTCAAAATTCCGTAGCGATAGAGGTTGCAATGTCTCGAACCATGTCACAATCGTCGGTTCATCTAAAACTACTTTAATTATACATTTATGTCATACTTTTACAAAATCATGCATGTTTATTATTGAAAATTCTTCGTTTAGCAACGCTACCCCAATGATACAAATGGTATTGCCAGATCAAAGGCCGAACGAGTCAAGCAAAGCCCGCGGGGATACGAACTAACCTTCCCTATTACAAAACTCACGATTTTTCTTTGGATGCAGGCACAAGGATTGCGAAATCATTGAAACATATTGCACACTCATGGAACAAACATTGTTCAAGAATACGACTCTCTTAACCGTTACACTTACCTACATTTGCTATCCGCACGCCAGTGATGTCCCGTATGTCACAATGCTCCCAGTAATCGCAACGCCGCAATTTGCTATCAGCTAAGAAACTCTACTATCATTTGCTATTTTATTTTCTTGTATAAGGCTACCATTTGGCCTTCTGAGGTTATGCTCTACCTCTATCTGCATCTGCATTGCATATGGCTACTATTCTGCCTTCCGAGACTAAACGCTGCCTCCATCCACATTGCACGGCTGAAAGATCGCCACATTGCACGGTTGAAAGATCGCCACATTGCACGGCTGAAAGATCGCCACATGCTACTGCATCCTTCATGGGCTGAAATATCGCCAACCCATCCAAAGGCGTCATTGTTCGGAGGCACCATCCTCATAGCACAAGAACACCATGCCATGGCCTGAGGACCCCTTTCCACTTTTTTGCATATCATTATTCAAAGGCGTCATGGTTCGGAGGCACCATTATCATAGCCCGAGAGCATCATTCCATGGCCTGCGAATCCTTTATTATACGCTTTATGGCCCAAGACATCATGGTCTAAAGACGTCATCATAACCGTTCAAAGACAGCATTCATGGTCCAATGGGAATTTACATCATGTCTAAATTTGTGCACAGTATACGCTTGTATTATTTCTAATTGCAGGTACACCGGCGAGCAACGGCCATCCCGGCAGGAGCAAGCCCGCTCCAGTTCCCGCAGCCATATCAAGCTATTAACCATTCTCCCAAGCCGCCCACTCGCCCCGTCCTGGATATTGCGTCCGTTCTTGGAAAGCCTCTATCGGCATACTCCGCCGACGGATCCTGAACTACATATGGCCTGATTCCTGTAAAACCGGGGATATGTAGGCAGCTCAGAAGCTAGGGCGCGGCCTAACTTCTTCGAACCGTTTCGTTTGGTCAAAATTGGCCATCATATCTTTACCCGACAACTCCTTCATCCTTCCCGGGTAAAGACGGGCAGCTGTTGACACCCAATTTTTCCCTATATATATTTTTAGTATACAAAATAACTTCAAAAGGGAATATATAGGTATATGTAAGAATATTCAAATATTTAATTATTTTTCCATAATTTTAAGGTTTCAAATCAATTTATTTTTCATCTTTTATCCATAAAAAACCCAATGATTATTTCCAAAATTATTATATTTGGTAATTCATTTGGTGGACCTTTATATTTATGCTAAGATATAGCTAAGGTAATTGTTGCATATTTTTACTAATTTTATTTAGTAATTTTAAGCTAAATTGCATATAATTGCAATAAGTCATTTTAGTGCTGTTAATTTGGTTCCAGAAATTAATTTACTATTTTTATAATTTAAAAGGGGAAAAATGGCTATTCAAATGATAGCCCAATTTCATTTCAATTGTAGCCTAAATTGAACCCCAAATCAGACCTGATTTCCCCCGGCCCAATTTCTTTTAAACCCGACCCCTAACCTATTTAAACGACCCAACCCGGACTCCCCACCTAACCCCTTTAATCCTAGTCGTTGATCATTTAGATCAACGGCTCCTATACGCCCTTTCCTTTTTAGTCCCAAACGACCATTTACCCTACCTCATTTCTCACCAACCGCCGCCTCTGAATCCCTCTTCTCTCTCAACTCTCTCTGAAACCTAACACGAACCCTAGCCGCCGCCATCAAACTACACCCTAATCCATCCTAAACCCTGCCTAATCCATGGCCTCCCTTGGCCATTAGAGATGTATGGTGGCTTCCCATGACTCTTGGGTGTTTGTTTCTATGGTTTCATGGCCAGTCCTAGAAGGAATCTAGTCCAGTCTTTGCTCGATTGCTGTTCATGGCTTTTCTCCGGTCATCCCTGACCTTTCTCCGGCCAACCATGGCTGTTCGAGTCAGATCCTTGACTCTCCTGGTTAGATCGGTAACTTTCAAGGCCTTTCTCACCTTTTCTGGATTTTTCGAAACCCTAATCTTTAAGATCCTTTGATTTTCTTTCAGATCTACTTTAGATCTGTACTTGCTGTGGATGTCAAGTGTTTTTCTCGAATGTTCTTCAACATTTCTTTCAAAACAACTTTTCATTAAGGTTTTCCTTTAAGTTTTTCAAAAGATCTCTTCTCCGATTTTTAGTGTTGTTTGTGATTCTGCTATGTTTTGCTCATGTTGTTCTTCTATTTGAGTCAGCGTGTTTAAAACCCTAATTCCTTTTGGGTCTCATTCGAGTTCTGAAGTTGTTAGTTAGATGTGTACTTGTTTGATTAAGTGCTTTGTTTGACTTATTTGTTTTACTATCTTTTAAATTCAATTATTTTTGAAAACCCTAGGTCTTTGGGTCTGAAACTGTTTGTTTGAATGTATACTTAACTAGATTGAAAGTTCTTGTTTCAGACTCTCTTTTCTTTATATGACTTATCTGATTTTTACTCGACTATGGTTGAAACCCTAACTTCTGGAAAGGTTTTCTCACTTGTTATTGCAAGACCTTTGCTTGTTTTGACTCTCTTCTTCACTTTGGCTATACGTGTGAGCCCTGACTATCTAGCCTTGTTCACTACTGAATCCTATGCTTATTTCTGCTACTGTTGTATGCTGTTTCTTTTGCCAATATGCTTGGCCTCGCATGTCTGATGTTTCTTTTCACTCTGTTTATATACTGAAGTGCAGAAGCATATTCTTCCTTGATTGTCTTGATCTTGTGACTGATTTCAAAAACTTTTCCCTTTATGAACCCTAATTTCACTCGCCTGTTTAAAAGTAATTGATTCTTTTTCCTCTACTATAATGTGTTACCTTGCTGATTTCTTTCCCAAAATAAGCATATTTTTGTACTTAGACTCGATTGTTCACTGCATGCTTTTACTATCCCTTATATGGCAATAATAAGTCTGCTTCCAAACTGATTTTCTTTCCTTGATTAGACCTGTTGCTACCCGTTAGACAGTGATTCCTTAATTAAAGGGGAATCACTTGGGTAATTGATTCTGACTTGTGATTGTTTCCATGTTTGTATCAAGACTTTACTTATTACTTCTCCTTCACTCGTTTTCAAAAAACTATAAATACCTTGCACCCCTCTTCTTTAAAAAACAAGAACTATCTAAGTTCAGAACACACACTTCACTAAAAACTCTCTCTTTTCTCTGTTACAATTTGTGCTACTGCTTTGTCTAGCCGGCTGCAAGCCAAGGTTAGGCTGTGGACATTTGCTTACCTTTCTTTCTGCACTTTGCTTATTATTGGTATGTCCTAGTTAATTTTAAGGGTAGATATCCTTCCTATAGGATCTGTTTTAATAAGTTCTGCATGTTTACTTCCACACTTAGATATCCTGCCTATAGGATCTGTTTTAATAAGTTTTGCACGTTTACCTCCACACTTAGAAATCATGCCTATAGGGTCTAATGGCTATAATCAGACATCACATTTACAAGGTTAAAATCAGATTCAAAATTAGATGTCATGACCATAAGGTTGATGTTAATATAGAAATCATGCCTATAGAAATTTCGCTGTGATCAAATAAATCCTGTCTACTCCGCTTCATTAGATACCATGCCTATAGGACAAAATCAGCCATTAATATTAGATACCTTATCTATAGGGATTAAAATAAGCAACAATAGAGGTTATGTCCATAAAATCTGAAACCAATTTAGTTAAAAAATCAGTTTGACTCGTACTGTGTTAAAATTAGTTACTCCTTTCATTAATGCGGTCTAGAAAGCATGCCTATAGGATCTAATTTGCTCTTTTAAAATTGTTACTCCTTTGCCATTTTTGAATCAGTAATAGATATCATGCTTATAGGGTATCATCAATACACACCTAGGCAAGCCTTATGTAATAACGATAAAATCGAATCCGCCTTGTTTAAATAGCAACTGCTACAACTAGCAGGCAGGCCTGATTCGGACTTCTTATTTGAGTTATGTAATAAATTGGTCTGCTTCAACAACTAGAACCCCCTGTCTTAGTACTTTGAATTCTGGCCCTAAATGTGTTTTAAGTCATGCTATTTATGTGCTTTACTTGAGGAGGTATATATGAGCCTTCTAGTTGTTTACATGTTTCCCACAATATGCAGTCCTATATGTTTTGAATGTCGCCTTAGTCTTTTTACCTTTAAAACCCAAGAGTCAGCCTAAAATCCTCCCTCTCATAGGAATAGTAGTCCTAAATCCCTCCGGGACTGATAGGAGTGGGATGGGTAATAGCATGCAATAGAGGTCGAGACCAATCCGCGCTTTAATACCTTAACGGGATGGGAAGGGTAGATATGGATATGATGATCGGTGCGCTAATACCACGTGTAGCCCCTCTTTTGAGGAGTGATTACCGGGTATTGCATTGATGTGATCCATATTACAAATAAACCTAGGACCCTCTTTATATTCATTAGCATGTTTAGTTATAACTCTTTCAAAATTTTATTTTATTCTACCACTTACAAACATTTGTGTATTTAAAATCCCCTTTGAGCCTTGTTTGTTTACTTGTTAATTGCAAATTCACAAAGAACTATCTGGCCGGGAACCACACTTGGATCCTGAGGGGTGCCTAAAACCTTTCCCTTGGGATAATTTCAAGCCCTTACCCTATCTCTGGTTATCAAACATAGTCGTAGTTGAACCCCATAGGTTCCCTAACGCACCTTAAAATTGTTAGGTGGCGACTCTTCAAAATTGCAAACCCCTTTCCTAAAAGGAAAGAGTTGTCCCAATCGAATGTCACAAACCCAATTCGCGAAGGAAAAAGGGGGGCTCGACACTCAAACCTCTCCTGACCACGAACCATCTCAATCTGTCGAGCTATGTCCACAACCTCACAAAGGTAGCACCAGACGCTCTCTCTCTGGTCATAAGCAATCGAAGCTGATAATCGAGGCCATCTATAAACCTCCTGATCCTCTCTTGATCTGTGGAAACTAACCAGACCACATGACGAGCCAACTCGGAGAACCACATCTAATACTGCGAAACAGATATTTCACCCTAACGAAGCTGCTCGAACTACCTGCACAGCTCCTCTCGATGAGACTCAGGTACAAACTTCTCCAGGAAGAGAATAGAGAACTGCTGCCAAGAAAGGGGCGCTGCATCAGCCGGCCTACGCCTCTCTAAAGCCTCCCACAATCTAAGTGCAACCCCTAAAAACTGTAAAGTAGTGAATGAGACCCCACTGGTCTCCAAAATACCCGCCGTCGGAAGCATCCTCTCACACTTGTCCAAGAAACCTTGGGCATCCTCGCCCTTAGCACCACTGAAAGTCGGAGGCTGAAGTCTCCCAAACCTCTCCAATCTGCATTGCTCGTCCTCTGGCATAAGCAGAGCTACATAACCCTGGGCAGCTGCAACCGGCTGGGCTGGTGGTACCTCCTGTGTCAATCCCTGAACAACCTGCTCGGGTGTACGGGCGGCGGGAGTCTGAGTGCCTCCCCCGGCTTGAGAATTGGCTGCGATAGTAGAAACTGTGAATGCCTGAGCAAGACTAGTGCACACGGTCAAGATCTGGGCCAAGGTCTCCTGAAGATCCGGAATGATAATACGCACAATCGGTGCCTGAGCTGGTGCTGCTGGAGCGTCCATAACTAGGACATGATCCTGCACTGGGGCTGCTGGTGGATCTGCAGGTGCCACCCTAGCTGATGCGCGGGATGCACCCCTGCCCCGACCACGGCCTCAACCGCATCCTCGGCCTCTAGTGGCCCCAGCTGGTGGTATTGGTGGTCGTCCATCCTGACCGGTAGCGCGTGTCCTCACCATCTGTGAGAAAATAGAATAACAGAAGCTTAGTACTAGAATCAACAGATACGCACGACAGGAATTCAAGAATATGAAGTTTTCCTAAAGGTTCTGCAGCCTCACGAGGATAAATACAGACGTCTTCGTACTAATCCTCAAGACTCTACTAAACCTGCTCATGAGTCGTGAGACTTATGCAACCCAGCTCTGATACTAACTTGTCACGACCCTAAAATGTACCCGATCGTGATGGAGCCTATCGTGAAACTAGGCCAGCCGACACAAACCCCAAACAAACCATAAATTCATTATAAGACATTTTAATTCAATAGTTAACTAGAAATCCCATAATATAAGTCAAAATAGACAATGCGGAAAACATAACACAGCCCGACATCGGGGTGTCACCAGTCATGAGCAACTACATCTCGTCTAGGAATAAGAAAAGACAACATTGTCTGAAAGCAATGCTAATACAAGACTAAATAAGATAGGAAGGAGAAGCACTAGGCTGCGAACGCCAAGAAGCTACCTAGTCAACTCTGAGGATCCGTTGGAAAGCAAATTAGCACTCACTATCGCGATCCGAGGATCCTGGATCTGCACACAAGGTGCAGGGAGTAATATGAGTACGCCAACCCAGTAAGTAATAACAGTAAAGGCATGTTGATACCCAATTTTTTCATATATATATATATATTTTAATATGGAAAATACCTTCAAAATATCATATGTATGCATATATAAGTGCACTTAAATGTTTTATTATTTTTCCTTAATTTTTATAGTTTTTTAAATCAATTTATTCCCCTATTTTATCCATAAAAACCAGTAATAATTTCTAAAATTATCATTTTTGGTGATTCACTTTTTGAACTTTTATATTTATGCTAAAATGTGGCTAAGGGAATTTTTGCATATTTTTTACAAATTATTTAGTATTTTTAGGGTCTAAATTGT
>NC_031996.1:35948235-36082242 GCF_001879085.1 Nicotiana attenuata | reverse complement strand
AGAGAATCTGCATGAAGTGTTCATGAGGAGTCGTGAAAGGAGATGCGTTGTCTTGGTACATCAGCCAAGATCCAAAGAAGTGGTCAAGCTGGGTAGGCATGGCGTCCGATATTATGGACAGGTTCAGGTTTAACACAGAAAATGCGCCTGATGTGTTCTATATTCAGAATCTAAAGAAGAAGCCTATAGAAACATTTCGCAAGTATGCTGCTCGCTGGAGGTCCGAAGCTACTAAGGTCAGACCTGCCTTAGAGGAGGAACAGATGAACAAATTCTTTGTTCGGGCCTAAGACCCGCAATACTACGAACGACTAATGATGATCGAGAGCGACAAATTTTCTGACATTATCAAACTGGGTGAAAGGATTGAAGAGGGTATCAAAATCGGCATGGTTACAAACTTCAAGGCCTTGTAAGCTACAAATAAGGCCTTGCAGTCGGGTGGTGTGTCCAAGAAAAGGGACGTAGGAGCCGTGATGGTTGCACAAAGGACCAAATCTCCTATCAAATACCAAACTTACCCAACACCTCCACTCACATATCAACCCACTCCGAACTACCAAGCACCCTCACCCTCCTATCAAGCTCCACCACCCACTTACCAATCACCACCGCCTCCCACATATCAGCCTACTTCGCCCATATATTCCCAACCTGGACATGTCTACCAAACCTACAATGCTCAACCATCCCACTATCAATCACCTCCTGCACGTCAAAACTTCCCTGGACCCCAACCAAATTTGATCGTAGACCTCCAAAACAATATACAGCCATTGCTGAACCTATTGAACAATTGTACGAAACACTCAAAGCGGCTGGTTATGTCACCCCCATCCCTGGTGCGACCCTTGAGAACCCTTCTCAGTGGGTTAACCCAAACAAATCCTGTGCATACCACTCCGGCATGAAAGGCACACCATCGATGAATGTCGTTCCTTGAAAGACAAGATCCAAACTCTAATTGATAACAAGATTATTGTGGTGAAGGAACCCGCTCCAAATGTCCGCAACAACCCTCTACCAGAACATAAGGGTGGTGGCATTCACATGATTGAAATAGAGGACGATTGGGACCCCGAGGGATCAAACGGGTTGATCACAGAAGGTGATGACCCAAAGAAGCCAATAGTTACTCTTAATCCAATCGTAGTCCAGATTCAGCCATCCGGGACGCTGGGGTAAATATGTTTGTGCCACTTGAGTTTGAAGCAGCGTCATCAGCAAAGGCACCTGCACCATTCGAAATTGCAGTTTTGCCACCCAAAGAACATGTCCCTTTCGAAGTAAAGGTGGCCGCACCGATCCCAGTGGCGATGTCCACCATGCCGTCATTCCATACGAAAGCTATACCCTGGGATTACACAGCCGAGGCTAGGAGAAAAGGCAAGGTCAGGTTCGAAGAGACTGTTGCAGCACAGGGTATGACAAGAACTGGGAGAGTCGATACCCCAAAATACCTAGCTGAGTCCAGCAAGCAGGCCTCCAACCGGCCACCCATCATTAAGACAGGTCTAGATGACCTTTGGAGAAAAATACAGGCGAAAGAGTATTCGGTCATCGACCAACTAAACAAAACACCAGCACAAATATCCATCCTCTCGCTGCTGCAAAATTCCAAGACACACAAAAATGCTCTGTTGAAGGTGCTGAGTGAAGCCTACGTGCCAAGCAACATCACTGGCGGGGAAATGGCTGATATGGTGGGACAGGTATTAGAAAGCCATAAAATCACCTTCTATGAGGACGAGCTGCCACCTGAAGGGCTGGGTCACAATAAGGAACTGCACATCACCGTGCAATGTGAGGACTATTTTATCACCAGAATCCTGATCTATGAAGGATCCAGCCTCAACATTTGTCCACTGGTAACACTCAAGAAGTTGGGTAAAGGATTGCACGAGATAAAAGATGGAGCTATCAATGTGAAAGCCTTCGATGGTTCCCAGAGGTCCACCATTGGGGAGATTGTCCTATGCTAGAAATTGGGACAAACATGGTTCGATGTTGATTTCCAGGTGATAGACGTGCCAACATCCTACAACTGCTGTTGGGACGACAATGGATTCATGCTGCCGGGGCCGTAGCATCAACACTGCATCAGGTAGTAAAATTCGAATGGAACCACCAAGAGGTGATCATTCATGGCGACAGTAGCAACCCTATATAAAGTCGCCAGACCATTCCGTCAATTGGAGGAAGAAGAAAGCTAGATGGAGAAACTTACCACCATATTGAACGGGTAAATGCTGTTAACAAAGATAAATAATGGGATAACAAGATCGAGAGTATACTGAATTGGTGTGGGTACGAACCTGGCAAGAGGCTCGGAAAGAACCTCCAAGGAATCGCTAAACCTATAAAACTCAAGAAACACGGCACTACTTTCGGTCTGGGATATGAGTACACCTGGGAAGAATTCAACAACTGGTCGCCACCATGGCGCGGACCTTACTACCCACTGGAGCAGCCGATACCGCATTTGGAGTAGACTTTCCAACAAGCCGACATTGTTTATGGGTCAGACGAAGAAGAAGCTCTGGCAGCAGTGAAGAACTTGTTCCTAGAAGACAATGACATGGACTGCTGTGTTATTCTCAAGGAGGAGGGGGAGAAAAGCCCTTCCATACAGGCCGTGAGCAAAGCAGCATACCTCAATAACTGGACTATAAGGACAGCCAGAGCCCGGCAAGCCTCGGAGTAGCAAGGCTAAAACAAGCATCATGCACTATTTTTATTTACTAGATGATTTTCTTTTCGCATTTTAATTCCCGCATCAAGATCTTCAATATTCAAAATAGTTATGAAATTTATCAAAGCATTTCGACTATTCTTATGAATCAACACTCATTATTATTTTTCTCTCATTACATTACTTATACATCATTACTATTACTTATCTTGATGAACCAATGACTGTGATATGCAATGGGACAAGGCAACAAACGGACATTGATTCAGAGGAAGATGACTTACCAGAGGAGATTGTCAAAGAAGTTGAGAACTTTGAGAACAGACCTAAGTCCAACCTCGACGAGACAAAGATTGTTATCTTGGGAGATATAGAAAACGTTAAGGAAACACGAATCAGCGTTCACTTATCGCCATCAGAAAAGTAGCAATACACAGGATTTCTAAGGGAATATGAAGACATATTCGCCTGGTCATATGATGACATGACTGGTCTGAGTACGTCTATTGTGGCCCATAAACTGCCAACCGATCTGACATGTCCACCGGTAAAGCAAAAGCTCAGAAAGTTCAAGCCTGATATGAGTTTGAAAATCAAGGAAGAAGTCACTAAGACAGTTAAAGCTATGGTTCTCAGGGTAGTGGAATACCCGACATGGTTAGCCAACATCGTTCCAATACCAAAGAAGGATGGGAAGGTTAGAGTCTATGTCGACTACCGGGATCTCAACCGGGCCAGTCCGAAAGACGACTTCCCTTTGCTAAATATACACATCCTGATTGACAATTGCACCAAGCATGAGCTACAGTCATTCGTGGATTGTTTCGCTGGTTACCATCAGATCTGGATGGATGAAGAAAATGCTGAGAAAACGGCTTTCATTACGCCGTGGGGAATAATCCCAAACCTGACCCTCCATAGGGTCATATGCTTCATATCCCCTCTATGTGTTGTGTTCTCTGGCTGGTGTATGGGCATGCTAGCACCATCTATTGGTGTGCATGCCCAAGCCTGACCCCTTCCTAGGGTCATATGCTCCCTCCAATGTATTCCCAAACCCCTGACCCCTTGTGGAAAAAAATGTTGATTTTGTGTAGTATTAGCTTTACTACTACTGTTTTCCAATTACTTTTCCCCTTTACTACTCTCAACCCAGTTTTAAACAAATCCCTATTTTTGCACTTCCATTATACTCTTAGACTTAGGTTTTGCCCCTCTTGTGTGAGCCTTGCCTTGGGACCCATGAGCCCCCTCTGAACTTGGACACATGAGGGTTGGCCCTTCCACACTGCACTCATCTCTAGGTGGTTATGCAAACTTGGGTGTAAGAGCTGCCCGGGGTCCCTTAAGACCCTTAGGCAACTTTGAACCACCCAGGTCCGAGAAAGGCTTTGAAACAAGTGGCATTTGAGGTGATTTGTTCCATAACTCAGACAGGAAGTCAGAATCAGGATTCCTAGGGTTGTAACTTCTTATTTTCACACTTTTCTGATCTAATTCAGTACTTGGTCTGTAATAATTTGTAATAAACATTGGGGTTGGTTAGTGAAAGGGCTAGGTAATTATGCATGTTTAACTATTCGAAGGGTAGAGAACATGCCTGTAGGACCTATTTTCTGTATAATTCAGCATTTAGATAATCTGCCTATAGGATTATTAGCCCGCACGTTTAATTCTGCATTTAGATAACATGCCTATAGGATTTGTCCCAAATTCTACATGTTTATTACCACACTTAGACACCATGCTCCTAGGATCTAAAGGGTTACAATCAGACATCATGCTCATAAGGTTAAAATCAGTATTTTTTTTTAGAAATCATGCCTATAGGAATCTCAAGTAAATCCTGCCTGCTTCATTTCATGTACGACTAGATATCATGTCTATAGGAATTAAAAATCATCAATAGTAGAGATCATGCCTATTGAATCTGAAACCAGTCTAGTTTAAAATCAGTTTGACTCATATTGTTACGAACTAATTTCTTTTTTAACAACTCTCTCTTCTTAATACGGTTTAGAAAGCATGTCTATAGGATCTTAAATTGTTTATTTTAGAACTGTTAGTGCTTTGCCATTTTCAAATCGGTAATAGATATCATGTTTATAGGATCTCACCCAAACACTTAGGCAAGCCTTAGGTAATAACAATAAAGACTGAACCCGCCTTTGTTAATCAGTAATTGCTACAACCAGCAAGCGGGCCTGATTCGGACTTCTTATCTGAGTTATGTAATAAATTGGTTTGCTTCAACAACTAAAACTCCCCTGTCTCAGTATTTTAAATTCTGACCTTAAATGTGTTTTTTAAGCCGTGCTATTTATATGTTCTATTTGAGGAGGTATATCTGGGCCTCTTTGTTGTTTAAATGTTTCCCCTTTAAATGCAGTCCTACGTGTTTTGTATGTCGCCTTAGCTTTTACCTTTAAACCTAAGATTCAGCCTGAATCCCTCCCTCTTATAGGAATAGTAGTCCTAAATTTCTCCGACACTGATAGGAATGGGACGGGTAATAGCATGCAATAGAGGTCGAGACCAATCAGCGCTTTAATACCTTAACGGGGTGGGAAGGGTAGATATGAATATGATGACCGGTGCGCTAATACCACGTGTGGCCCCTCTTTAGAGGAGTGATTACCGAGTATTGCATTGATGTGATCCATATTACAAATAAACCTAGGACCCTTCTTGTATTCGTCGGCATGTTTAGTTATAACTCTTTCAAAACTTCGTTTTATTTATGTATTCAAAATCCCCTCTTATTTGAGCCTTATCTGTTTACTTCCTAATTGCACAAATTCACAAAGAACTGTCTGGCCGGGAACCTCACTAGTGGATCCTGAGGGGTGCCTAACACCTTCCCCTTGGGATAATTTCAAGCCCTTACCCTATCTCTAGTTATCAAAATGTAGTTGTAGTTGATCCTTACAGGTGTCCTAATGCACCCTAAATCATTAGGTGGCAACTCTTCAAATGCAAACCCAGTTCCCAAAAGGAATGAGTTGTCTTATGCCCAAAATGTTATAAACCCGATTTTCCGATGCAAAGAGGGAAAAAGGGGGCGCGACAAGGCGGCTGAGCAGTAAGAAAACACGTAAACCACGTCATAACGCTACAGCAAACAGTATAAGTCTAGAACAGTGCAGTAAAGCAATAAAACGCGTAAAAAGTCAACTCAGTTCAGTAAAAACCTTTTAAAATATCTTTCAATAGTTTCAAACGAGTGATGAAAATAGTGAGTAAAAGGATAGAAACGTAAATAGCCCCTTGGGCAAAACAAGTACCATAAACCGCCCCTCGGGCATAATATCAACAGCACCAGCCCCTCGGGCTACCTCACAATCACTCGTATCAGCCCCTCGGGCAACAACATGAAACAACAACAGCCCCTCGGGTAATATCACATCGCACAGTGGGTACCCGTGCTCACTGGGGGTGTACAGACTCCGGAGGGGCTCCTACAACCCAAGCGCTATCACAAGCCATCTCATGGCATAACAAATCAGGCCCTCAACCTCTCATATATCACAATTCGGTGTAACACACTGCGGCGTGCAGCCCGATCCCATAACATCCTCAAAACACAAGCCCTCGGCCTCACTCAGTCAGAACTCATTCAAACCCCTCGGGCAAACAGCAAAACAGGTACTGGCTCAAAATATCATTTATAACAACATTAGGAGTAAATAAAACCCAAGTTATGAAATCAGTGAAAGTATAGCATGACTGAACGTAAATATTACCAAAACAGTGAGGAAACAGTAGGAAAAACCCCTAAAGGTCCAACCGAATAGCGGCCCAAACACAGCATTTAGCCCCAAACATAGTAATATTTTCCAAAACACAATAATATTAAACAGTATTCATTCAAATACGCGACTTAACAGTCGTACAGGACGGACCAAGTCACAATCCCTAACGGTGCATGACCCCACGCTCGTCATCTAGCGTGTGCGTCACCTTAAAATAGCATAACGATGTGAAATTCGGGGTTTCGTACCCTCAGGACAAACGGTCCAAACTCTAGCTCGCAATTCCTTTTGCCTATCGTATCAGCCTCCGAATACTCCAAATCTATCCAAAACGAGAATATGCTCATCAATATACGCTAAAGGAACAAAGCCCACTCGAAAATAACCAATTTACACCAAGAATCCCGAAATTGACCAAACCCGACCCCCGGGCCCACATCTTGAAATCCATTAAAAGTCCCATCAAAAGAATCCTTACATTCTCACGAGTTCGTACATATCAAATATACTAAAATCCGACCACAAATGACCCCTCAAATCCCTAATCAAAGGTCTCCAATATCAAGCCCTATTTCTTCAATTTTTAACCACTAATTTCCATAAATTTCAAGCTTAATCAGTGAAATAACACCATAGAAACGAGTTTTAGGTTCAACAATCTTACCTCAACGAAGTTCCCTTGAATTTCCTCTTCAAAATCTCCCAAAAAGCTCCAAAACCGTCTTAAAAATGGTGAAGAAAACCTGAAAATCGTGAAGTCCATTATTTATATGTTCTGCCCCAGGAATACCGCATCTGCGGTCAAAACAATCTCGCTTGTGGACTCGCACCTGCGGTCCCTGGTGCGCACCTGCGGAAATCACTTATCCGCCCAAGCTCGCACCTGTGCTCAAACACTCGCACATGCGCTATCGCAGGTACACCCAAAGCTCCGCATCTGTGGCTCCAATCCTTTTCCACTTTGGCCGCATCTGCGACCCTTAAAATGCATCTGCGGCATCGCACCTGCGGTCCCCAATCCACAGGTTCGGAAACGACAGAAGCAGAAAATTCTGCAGCAGCTCCATAAATCCAAACTCCCCGTCAGCCATCCAAATCCGTCCCGAGGCCCTCGGGACCTCAACCAAACACGCCAACAAGTCACATAACACTATTCAAACTTGTACCAACCCTCAGAACACTCAAAACAACGCCGGAACACCAAATCATCCTCGGATTCAAGCCTAAGGATTCTAAAAACTTTCGAATTTCGTTTTTGATCAAAAAGTCTATCAAACCTCGTCCGAATGACCTGAAATTTTGCACACAAGTCCCAAATGACACAACGGACCTACTTCAATTTCCGGAATTCCATTCCGACCCCTATATCAAAATCACTGCTACCAACCGAAAAACGCGAAAACTCTAATTTCGCCAATTCAAGCCTAAATCTACCCCCGGACCTCCAAAACACATTCTGATTGAGCTCTTGAGTCGCAAATTACATCACGAAGCTATCGAATCATAAAAACCAATTTCCAAGATTGTTTACTCACAAGTCGACTTCCGGTTGACTTTTCCAACTAAAAGGCCAACTGAAGAGACTAAGTGTCTCATTACTCTACCAAACCATCCCGAACCCGAACCAACCAATATGATACCGCATAATACAGCTGAACAAGACATAAGGAAGCAGAAATGGGGGAAAACGGAGCGGCAACTCATGAAAAGACCGGCCGGGCCGCTACATCGGAGAAGGGTTGTACAATAATAATCTATTGTACGCAGCTTTACCTTGCATTTCTGCAAGAGGCTGTTTTCATGATTCGAACCCGTGACCTCCTGGTCATATGGCAGCAACTTTACCATTTACGCCAAGACTCCCCTTCAATGTCGTAGTTCTTGTTTTTTTCTTTAAATATCATATGATTTGTTGGTCATTTGGTGATTTTCTTGGTGTATAGTTTCTTCCATTACGGAGTTTGTTAAATATGATCAAAAATTATAATTTTCAGGAGTTTAACCTTTTATTTATTTTTTATTTTTTATTCTATAACTCATCCAATTTTAATAATATTCATATAACTCTAAAACAAATTGACACAAGGTACACGCGCAATGCGCGTACCCTAAGTCTAGTTGATAACATATATATAGTTAGCATAAAATATATATACTAGCTAGAAAAAGTAAACAATGAATTCGACCAACTATTTATGAAAATATCTTTTTTATTGTCAATACTCAGTAACTATAGACTCGTAAAAGGTTGGAACGAGTCCGTTGTATTTTTCTTAATCTTTCTTCAACATTGTCATTACACTCCTAAGGCACAAGACTATCATAATAATTGTATTTCTACTCCCTCATGTTAATTCTTGCTTCTTCTTAATTTTTTTACTATGCTTTACTTTTCGCTTAGTACTTTAAATATATTAACCTTGTTAGTGTCCGTTTGATCGTGGATCGTAAAAATAGCATGCGCTAGCCAGTTTTCAAATCAATAATTGAAAAATAGTTAGCATTTTTAATGTCATTGAAAACTAGCCACTATTTTTGTCACAGTCCGGAATTCTCACCCTCGGGACCGTGATGACGCCTAAAGTAACGACCCGGCAGGTTGTTTCGAGAGTTATAGCCCCGTTCCCCAATTTCCTACTTCTTTTGTGTTCTTCAACTATATTTTGACTTACCGAGTTAGTTGGTTCGGGTCCGGAGTGGTTTTGGGTTAAATTGAGACACTTAGTCTTTTGTGAAGGCTTAAGTTGAAAAAGTTGACCGGATGTTGACTTATGTGTAAACAACCTCGGATTTGAATTTTGATGGTTCCGTTAGACCCGTTAGGTGATTTTGGACTTAGGAGCGCGTCCGGAATGTGATTTGGAGGTCCGTGGTAGAATTAGGCATGAATTGGCGAAAGTTGGAATTTTGGCAATTTTGGCCGGCAGTGGAAATTTGGATATCGGGGTCGGAATGGAATTTCAGAAGTTGGAGTAGGTTCGTGGTGTCATTTCTGACTTGTGTGCAAAATTTGGGATCATTCGGGCGTGATTTGATGGATTTCGGCGTCGGTTGTGAAATTTGAAAGTTTAGAAGTTCTTAGGCTTGAATATGAGGGTAATTTGGTGTTTTCATGTTGTTTTGAGTGATTCGAAGGCCCGACTAGGTTGTATGGGGTTATGCGACTTATTGGTATGTTTGGTAGAGGTCCAGAGGGCCTCGGGTTGATTTCGGGTGATCTTGGCGGATCCTGCAAGCCGAAAGGTGGCGAAGTCGACCCCATTGGTCTCCACAATACCCATAGTCCTAAGGATTTCATGGCAGCTGAATAAGAAATCCTGTGGATCCTCTAAAGAAGCACCGTTGAATGTGGTGGTGAAGAGCCTGGAGAACCTATCAAGTCTCCACAAAGCATCCGAAGACATAGCCGCTCCATCGCCGGTCCAAGTCACAATACCCGGCTGAACTGCCACAGCTGGCTGAACCACTGGAACTTGAGCCTGGGGAGCTACCTGCTCCGGAGTACGTGTAGCAAGAGTCTGAACCCCTCCTCCAGCCTGATAAGTGGCTGGTGCTACTGGAAGCAAACCCCCTCTAGTGACGCTCTCCACAAAGCCTACCAATCTGACCAGAGCGTCCTGAAGAACTGGGGTGGCTATGAACCCCTCTGGGACCTGAGCTGGGCCCACCGGAGCTGCCTCATCATCTGGGGTAGGGTCGAAGCCTATTCCGAAGAACTTTTCTGCTGTGGGTAGAGTTACCGGCTCAGATATTCCTTGTAAAGCTTTTCCCAACCCTTTTCCTGGCTTGAAACTGTGTCTAATCATTTCTCTGGCCACCATGATTGAAGCATTAGACAGGAAAGGCTGAGGACAAGGATTTCCCTCCTCGTGCTGATCTGCTACCACAATTTCAAAGGCTTGATAAACAATATGCTCACTTCCTTCCCTTGCCTCCAAACATGGGATAGATGGGTCACGATAAATGGACTGCTCGTCCTCTCCATGGACCACGATTTCCTGGTCTTCATACTCGAATTTTACCATTTGGTGGAGGGTAGAGGGCACCGCCCCTGCAGCATGGATCCAGGGCCTTCCCAGAAGAAAGTTATAAGATGTATCCATGTCCAACACCTGGAAAGTCACCTCGAACTCTACTGGTCCTATGGTCAATATCAAATCGATTTCACCGATGGTATCCCTCTTAATACCATCAAAAGCTCTCACACAAACATTATTTGGACGAATCCTTCCTGTCCCGATTTCCATCCTTTGCAATGTGGAGAGTGGGCAGATGTCAACTCCCGATCCTCCATCTACCATGACTCGCTTGACATAATAACCTTCACACTTGACGGTCAGATGCAAGGCTTTGTTGTGAGCTGCGCCTTCCGGAGGCAAGTCATTTTTGCTAAAAGAGAGTTGATTGATGGCGAAGAACCTTTCTGCCATCCTTTCGAGCTGCTCGACTGAAGTTTCAATTGGCACGTACGCCTCATTCAAAGTTTTCATCAAGATCTTCTGATGTTCGGAGGATTTTGTCACCAATGATAGCAGGGACACCTGTTCAGGGTACTTCCTTAATTGATCCACTGTCTCGTAATCAGGCAGCTTCATTTTCTGGAAGAAGGCTTCCGCTTCTTCAGCACTCACTGGCTTCTTGGACGGAAAACGCTTTCGAGCGGCATTGTTTACCTCCTGTACATTCGAATATTTCTCAACAGAGTTCTTCCCTGGAAGTTCCCCCGAAATTTCTTTGCCCTTGTATGTGACCACTGTTTACTGATAGTTCCATGGCACTGCCGAGGGGTCTATCATTGGCTTCTGTGGTACGCGTCCAATAACCACTGGCTCACTCAGCCGAGGCGGTTTAATTGTCCCCCGTACCACATAGGCTCCTTTCGGTACGTATATTGGTGTTTCCCCTTTTACTTCAGCTTTCCTTGGAACACTGACAACCAATGGTTTTTCTTGGCGTCCTCGCGGAACATAGAGAATTCCGTTCTTAGGAGGGTCCGTTTCTACTTTTGTCTCAGGTTTCTTCTCAGGCTCAGTTCTGACAGTTTTATTCTTCTTCTCCCCTTTTCCTTGCTTCAGGGGTACCTTGGGCTTCTTTTCTGCATTGGCAATAGCAATTATGGCTTTCAAAGCCTGATCAAACTCCCTGTCTTCACAAATCATACCGATTACCGACCCGTTGTTGTGAGCGGGCAACGAGTTATTAGTCACATTCGGGGCTTCTTCATCCCTCAACACTATTTTCCCTTGTTCAATCAAATCTTCCACAGCTTTCTTCAATGTCCAGCAGTTATCAGTACTATGCCCTTCAGCTCCTGAATGGTAGGCACAATGGACCCCTCGTTGATAAGCTGGAGATTCTGGGTTCTACCTGTTTTGGGGAATAGGCTGCAGCAAATTCATCTGGACGAGTTTTGGGAACAAACTGGAGTAAGGTTCACCAATTGGCGTAAAATTTGGTCGTCTGGGTGGTTCTCGAGGGCGGAAGTTATTTTGCGGTGGTCGAGGATTATATTGGTTCTGGTAAGGAGGTTGATTTCTTTGGAATGGAGGTGGATTTCGGTTAGGTTGTGGTTGCGGTCGGCCGAAGGGTTGTGCATTCATGACCGCATAAGGTGTAGGAGCATAGGCCATACCAGTATGAGGATAGTAGTGTTGAGGGGTTCTTTCAGAGAATACCGGTCTAGGAGCCCGGTATCTTCTTCCTCCCGATGCTGCCATCACTGTTTCTTCTTTCTTTTTGCCTTTGGCTATTCCTCCAGACCCGCCTTGGATGGCTTGGGAGGTTGCTCTTATGGCTGACTGGCTCAAAATTCTACCTGTTTTAGCCCATTCTCTACNACCGAGGGATATACCTGAATTCTATCGACTTGAAGCGTTTGGTGAGATCTTCCACATGCTGTCGATAGGGAATGAGCTTAACATCTCGAGTCTCCCACTCCCCTTGGGCTTGCCGGATAATCAAATCAGAGTCCCCCATGATTAATAAATCTTCAACATCTTGGTCAATTGCCATATTCATGCCCATGATGCAGGCTTCATACTCAGCCGTATTGTTTGTGCAGAAGTATCGGAGCCTAGCTGTAGCTGGGTAGTGCTGACCATTGGGTGATATCAAGATTGCCCCAATGCCTACACCTCTTGCATTTACTACTCCATCAAAGAACATTTTCCAAGCACGAGTGTCCTCAGAGATGGCTTCCACTGAATTTACTTCCTCATCCGGGAAATAGGTGCTTAATGATTGGTATTCCTCGTCAATCGGGTTTTCAGCCAAATGATCTGCCAACGCCTGGGCCTTCATTGCCGTGCGAGTAACATAGACTATGTCAAATTCAGTGAGCAAGATTTGCCATTTTGCCAGCCTCCCAGTGGGCATCGGTTTCTGGAATATGTATTTCAAAGGATCCAACCTGGTTATTAGATAGGTGGTATGGGCTTGAAGATAATGTCTCAGCTTTTGGGCGATCCACGTCAAAGCGCATCATGTTCTTTCCAACAAGGTGTATTTGGCCTCGTAGTTGGTAAACTTCTTGCTCAGATAGTAAATTGCTTGCTCTTTTCTCCCAGTTATATCATGCTGCCCAAGAACACAGCCGAAAGAATTTTCTAACACTGTCAGATACAAGAAGAGGGGCCGCCCATGCTCCGGTGGGACCAATACTGGAGGATTTGACAAATATTCCTTGATTTTGTCGAAGGCCTCTTGACATTCGGATGTCCATTTGATAGCTACATCTTTCTTCAACAGTTTGAATATGGGCTCACAGGTGGTAGTCAGTTGAGCGATGAATCGACTGATATAGTTTAACCTACCCAACAAACTCATCACATCTTTCTTAGTTCTTGGAGGAGGTAAATCTCGAATGGCCTTTATCTTTGTGGGATCTAACTCAATACCTCTCCTGCTGACTATGAAACCCAGTAGCTTGCCTGATGGGACTCCGAAAGCACATTTAGCTGGATTCAACTTCAGATCATACTTGCGCAACCGTTCGAAGAACTTTCTCAAATCTCGAACGTGGTCACTCTGAGTTCGGGACTTAATGATTACATCATCCATGTACACCTCTATTTCTTGATGCATCATATCGTGGAAAATGGTGGTCATGGCTCTCATATAAGTTGCCCCAGCAATCTTCAGCCTAAATGGCATGACCCGATAACAGTAGGTGCCCCGGGGTGTAGTGAAAGCTGTTTTCTAGGCATCTTCTTCATCCATCAACACTTGGTGATATCCTGCGTAACAATCCACGAAGGACTGTATTTCATGTTTGGCACAGTTATCAACAAGGATGTGAATGTTAGGTAACGGGAAGTTGTCTTTGGGACTTGCCCTGTTCAGATCTCGGTAATCCACACACACCCGGGTTTTCCCGTCTTTCTTTGGCACTGGAACCACATTGGCTAACCATGTGGTATGTCGGACCACTCGGATTACCCCTGCCTTCAACTGTTTCGTGATTTCTTCTTTGATCTTATCACTGATATCAGTTTTAAACTTCCTTTGCTTTTGCTGCACTGGCGAACAATCGGGGTAAATTGGTAATTTGTGCACCACTAGATCCATACTGAGTCTTGGCATGTCGTCATACGACCAAGCAAACACATCCTTAAATTCGAACAAGAGTTGGATTATTGCATCTCGCGTTTGCTCATCTGTGTGAATGCTTATTTTGGTTTCCCTTATTTCTTTAGTAGTTCCCAAATTAACCGGTTTAGTGTCATTCAGGTTTGGCTTAGGTTTATTCTCAAATTGTTCCAATTCTCGATTTATTTCCCTAAAAGCCTCTTATTCATCATATTCCGGTTCTTGATTCATTATTTCACAATTAGACAACGTGTTTGAGTCTGGGCATGGAGTCCGCAAGCATGTTATATTATTTAAAGCCGCGTTATTATAACTGAAAAGAAAAGATGAAAAAAGAAAAATAACCAGAATTAGTAAGAAAAGAAAGATGGACGATGAAATATTGATTTTATTTCTTGGAATTGGAAAGATAACAGGGTTTACATTCAGGAATTTAAAGACAAGAAACTAAAAGAAACATCCGAGTTACACCCTGAAATAACTCGGGATGCAGAAAAGGTGGCAGGGCTAGTCTACCGGGACTCCCGCCTAATCGGGAATGGCGTAGCCTTCCAGTTTTGAAGTTTAGCATCTGGTCCCATATAGAGCATCTCAGCGGTGCTAATCCCTTCCCCTGGCTGAACCATATTGGTTTCATAAAGCATTTGTCTCATAGCTCCACATATATCTTCGATTTCCTCAACTGTGATCAACTCATCGCCCTTTTCTTTGCCATACTTGGTCTTGACAAAAGTATCATAGAGATATGGCAATGGTTGTGGCAGAACCCATCCTTCTTTCTTCCTTTCCTCGGCCAATTTCTCATCATCTGGGGTAGGGTGGAAGCCTATTTCGAAGAACTTTTCTGCTGTGGGTAGAGTTACCGGCTCAGATATTCCTTGTAAAGCTTTTCCCAACCCTTTTCCTGGCTTGAAACCGTGTCTAATCATTTCTCTGACCACCATGATTGAAGCATTAGACAGGAAAGGCTGAGGACAAGGATTTCCCTCCTCGTGCTGATCTGCTACCACAATTTCAAAGGCTTGATAAACAATATGCTCACTTCCTTCCCTTGCCTCCAAACATGGGATAGATGGGTCACGATAAATGGACTGCTCGTCCTCTCCATGGACCACGATTTCCTGGTCTTCATACTCGAATTTTACCATTTGGTGGAGGGTAGAGGGCACCGCCCCTGCAGTATGGATCCAGGGCATTCCCAGAAGAAAGTTATAAGATGTATCCATGTCCAACACCTGGAAAGTCACCTCGAACTCTACTGGTCCTATGGTCAATATCAAATCGATTTCACCGATGGTATCCCTCTTAATACCATCAAAAGCTCTCACACAAACATTATTTGGACGAATCCTTCCTGTCCCAATTTCCATCCTTTGCAATGTGGAGAGTGGGCAGATGTCAACTCCCGATCCTCCATCTACCATGACTCGCTTGACATAATAACCTTCAAACTTGACGGTCAGATGCAAGGCTTTGTTGTGAGCTGCGCCTTCCGGAGGCAAGTCATTTTTGCTAAAAGAGAGTTGATTGATGGCGAAGAACCTTTCTGCCATCCTTTCGAGCTGCTCGACTGAAGTTTCAATTGGCACGTACGCCTCATTCAAAGTTTTCATCAAGATCTTCTGATGTTCGGAGGATTTTGTCACCAATGATAGCAGGGACACCTGTTCAGGGTACTTCCTTAATTGATCCACTGTCTCGTAATCAGGCAGCTTCATTTTTTGGAAGAAGGCTTCCGCTTCTTCAGCACTCACTGGCTTCTTGGACGGAAAACGCTTTCGAGCGGCATTGTTTACCTCTTGTACATTCGAATATTTCTCAACAGACGGAATAAGTTTGGAATTAGAGGATTTGATGACGTTGAACTCAACTGTCATAACCACACCTGCGGAGTGGGAACTACAGGTGCGAGCCCACAGAAGAGCAGAAGGAGCCGCATATGCGGCCAAGGCTGAGGTGGGCGGGAGCCACAGGTGTGAAGGATTGGTCGCATCTACAAGCCCGCAGGTGCGAGACCTGGGGCGCAGGTGCGATTTTGAGGATTTAAGTGGTTTCCACAGGTGCGGTTCCTCAGGAGCGGATATATGGCCGCAGGTGGGGAACACCAGGGCAGATAGTATAAATAGCACACTTCGCGAATTTGGTTCATTTCCACTATTTTCAAGTCGATTTTCAGAGCTTTTGGAGTGATTTTGAAGGGAGATTCAAGGGGTTTTCAATGAGGTAAGTTGCTTGAGCTCTAGTACTCCTATCTATGGTGTTTTCCCGTTGTTTTATCAATTAATTAGTAGGAAATTAGGGAGGAAATGAAGGATTAGGGCTTGGGATTTTGGAGAGTTTGATTAGAGGATATGAGGGACAAAATGGAGTCGGATTTCGATAAGTTTCGTATGTATGGACTCGTGTGTGAATGGGCTTCCTAGTTTTTTGACTTTTGTCGGATTCCTAAATGTGGGCCCGGGGGCCAAGCTTGAGTGGATTTCGGGATTTGTTTCCAATTAAGTAATTTTTCTTATAGAATTGGTTCCTTGGCCTATATTGATTGCATTGTTTTGCTTTTGGCTAGATTCGGGACGTTTGGAGGCCGATTCGAGAGGCAAAGGCGTCGCGGAATAGGATTTTGGCTTGATTGAGGTAAGTAAGGCTTCCAAACTTGGTTCTGAGGGTTCGAATCCCCGAACTATGTGTTATGTGATTAGTATTGAGGTGACGCACATGCCAAGAGACGGGTGTGCGGGTGTGCACCATGAGAAGCTGAGCCCTCGGTTCATTCGTCCTTTTGAAGTGCTTCAAAGGGGAGGTGGCTTATGATCTTGCTTTGCCACCTAACTTGTCGAGTGTGCATCCAGTATTTCATGTTTCTATGCTCCGGAAGTATATCGGCGATCTGTCTCATGTCTTGAATTTTAACACGGTTTAGTTATATGGTGATTTGATTTATGATATGGAGCCAGTTGGTATTTTGAAGCGGTAGGTCCCAAAGTTGAGATCAAAGGATATAGCTTCAGTGAAAGTGCAGTGGAGAGGTCAGCCCGTGAAGGAGACTACTTGGGAGACCGAGCGGGAGATGCGGAGCAGATATCCACACCTATTCGAGACTGCAGGTATGTTTCTAGACCCAATCGAGGATGAATGTTTGTTTAAGGGGGGGAGGATGCAACGACCCGCCCGATCATTCCGAGAGTTATATCCCCGTTCGCCCATTTCCTGCTTTTTTTGTGCTCCTCAGTTGTATTTGACTTACCGGGTTAGTTGGTTTGGGTCCCGAGTGGTTTTGGAGTAAATTGAGAGACTTAGTCTCTTTTGCGAAGGCTTAAGTTGGGAAAGTTGACCGGACGTTGACTTATGTGTAAACGACCTCGGATTTGAATTTTGATGGTTCTGTTAGCTTCGTTAGGTGATTTTGGACTTAGGAGCGCGTCCGAAATGTGATTTGGAGGTCCGTGGTAGAATTAGGCATGAATTGGCGAAAGTTAGAATTTTGGCAATTTTGGCCAGCAGTGGAAATTTGGATATCGGGGTCGGAATGGAATTCTGGAAGTTGGAGTAGGTTCGTGGTGTCATTTCTGACTTGTGTGCAAAATTTGGGGGTCATTCAAGCGTGATTTGATGGGTTTCAGTGTCCGTTGTGAAATTTGAAAGTATAGAAGTTCTGATGCTTGAATCCAAGGGTAATTTAGTGGTTTGTTGTTGTTTTGAGTGATTCGAAGGCTCGACTAGGTTTGTATGGGGTTATATGACTTGTTGGTATGTTTGGTAGAGGTCCCAAGGGCCTCGGATTGATTATGGGTGATTGATGGAACAAGTTTGGAACTGGAGGATTTGCTGAAGTTGAACTCAACTGTCATAACCGCAGGTGCGAGCCCGCAGAAGAGGAGAAGGAGCCGTAGATGCAGCCAAGGCTGAGGTGGGCTGGAGCCGCAGGTGATAAGGATTTGTCGCATCTGCGAGCCCGCAGGTGCGAGACCTGGGGCGCAGGTGCGATTTTGAGGATTTAAGTGGTTTCCGCAGGTGCGAGTAAGCGACCGCAGGTGCGGTTCCGCAGGAGTGGATATATGGCCGCAGGTGCAGAAGACCTGGGCAGAAAGTATAAATAGCACACTTAAAGAATTTTGGTTCATTTCCACCATTTTCAAGTCGGTTTTTGGAGCTTTTTGAGTGGTTTTGAAGGTAGATTTAAGGGGTTTTCAGTGAGGTAAGTTTCTTGAGCTCTAGTACTCCTATCTATGGTGTTTTCCCGTTGTTTTGTCAATTAATTAGTGGGAAATTAGGGAGGAAAATAAGGGGTTAGGGCTTTGGATTTTGGAGAGTTTGATTTTAGGATTTGAGGGGCCAAATGGAGTCCTATTTCGATAAAATTTTGTATGTGTGGATTGGTGAGTGAATGGGCTTCCTAGTTTTGTGACTTTTGTCGGATTCCGAGACGTGGGCTCGGGGGTCGGGCTAGAGTGGATTTCGGTATTTGTGTCCAATTAATTAACTTTTCTTGTGGAATTGGTTCCTTGGCCTATATTGATTGCATTGTATTGCTTTTAGCTAGATTCGGGACGTTCGGAGGCCGGTTCGAGAAGCAAAGGCATCGCGGAATAGGGTTTTGACTTGATTGAGGTAAGTAACGCTTCCAAACTTGGTTCTGAGGGTTGGAAACCCCGAACTATGTGTTATGTGATTAGTATTGAGGTGATGCACATGCCAAGTGACGGGCATGCGGGCGTGCATCGTGAATATCGGGACCTGATTCATTCCATGGCACCGTTTAGTGACTCTTTCTTGCTGATATCCGTGCTTCCATCATGTGACTAAGCAAATGAGCTGTAAATTATGTTGGATATCATGTTAGGGCTTTACGCCGATACTGTTGGGACTCCTAGTGGTCGTTTCTTGCTGTCACCTCACTAGTTTCATTGATATTCTGTACTCAGTCTTATACATGCATTTCATATCATGTCTCAGTCTGAGTTGTTATTTATTGGCACATCATATCATTGTTTCGGGCTAGTTTTCATGGCATTGTGAGCCCGTATGTGACACTAGAGAGTGATGACTGAGTGAGGCCGAGAGCCTAATTATGAGTGACAGCTGTGGGATTGGGCTGCACGCCGCAACAGTTATGTTGATGATTATGATAGTGCTTGGGCTTTAAGAGCCCCTCCGGAGTCTGTAACACACCCCCAGTGAGCGCAGATGATATTATTGAGGGATGGATTTCTCTGGACATGGATTTGTTTGAAGAATTGATATCTGGATATGGATTTCTCCACAGGGTTGGATTACCCTTTTCCTGAGTACCGAGTGAATTATAGTCTGCTTTGAGTATGTTCCGGGATGGATTTCCTTGAGCCGGATGGCCGTATATATATATATATATATATATATATATATATATATATATATATATATATATAGAGAGAGAGAGAGAGAGAGAGAGAGAGTGTTGGATTACCCTTTTTCCTCGGTACTGGTTGACTGCAGACAGTGTTGTATATGTTCCGGGATAGATTTCCCTGGGCGAGATGGCCATATGCAGTACCGAGTGGTTGAGCACTTGCGAGTGGGAGTACATGGTGCATTTCATGCACTCTGCGCATTGGCATGTAGAACTTAGTTGAGCTTTATATCTCTCATTATGCAGATCTGTATTTATTTTGTCGTTTGAGTTGTATACTTGGATTGATAGCATGCCCACTTTTCCTGCACAATTTATTTCTGTTACCTGTTGAGGTTAAGTTCGTCACTACCTATCAGTCCATAGTTTGGACTTGTTACTTACTGAGTTGGTGAACTCACGTTACCCCTTGCACCTTGTGTGCAGATCCAGGTATCTCTGGCCATGATAGCGGTCGTTGATTTACTCAGTAGCGGATCATCGGAGATAGCGAGGTAGCTGCTTGTCGATCGCAGTCCTGCTTTTCTCCTTCTTTATCTTCCCTTTAGTGTTATTTTGGTTATTCTCACACTATGTTAGTCTTGCTATTTCCATAACAGTTTGTAGTAGTTGCTCATGACTAGTGACACCCCGATGTCGGGCTTTCTTTTCCGCACTTTTGTCTTGATTTGAATTCCTTTATGAAGGTTTTATATTAAATAGTTTTAGAATTATCTTTGAGATGAAAATATCGATTTGTTTTGATAATGTGTCAGCTTGCCTAGCACCGCGATAGGCACCGTCACGAAGGGTTGGGTTTTGGGTCGTGACACCTAAACATTTCACATGCTAGGCAAGCCAACATTAGATATAGTTATTAACCATTTTTAACAATTGTCAAATAAAATGACAATAGTGACATTGTATAGGCTGAAATAAGGTGATAAACCAGTAAGTAACGAAACCCAAATACAAATCCCGAAATTGGTGTCACGAATACATGAGCGTCTAGAATACTACAGATAATGGTCTAAAATAAACATAACTGTCTGAATCAAAATAAACAGCTAAAACAAAGTAGAAGGGGACTTCAGGGCTGCGGACGCCTTGCAGCTATACCTCAAGTCTCTATTAATAGCTGGGTCCGAGCAAGTCTATTGAATGCTGCTGGGACCAACTCCAGTATCTGCACAAGAAGTACTGAGTGTAGTTGTGATGACCCTAAAGGTCATCTCTTGTTTTAGAAGTCAAAACTGTGTTCTGAGTCCTTAAAAACCTCCTTTTGTCTCATCTCGATTTGCGTGCACGGTCCGGGTGCATTTTCAGAAAGCTTTTATGTGAAATCTAAGTAAAATAATGAAATTGGCATTTAAAATTAATTAAAGTTGACTTTGGTCAACATTCTTGGTAAACAGACCCGGACCCGTGATCCGACGGTCCCATAGGGTCCGTAGTAAAATATGGGACTTGGGCGTATGCCCGGAATCAAATTTCGATGTCCCAAGCCCGAGAAAAGAATTTTTAAAGAACATTATTTGCTGGAAAATATAAAGGGTTTTTAAAATGAAATGATGCATGTTCTTGATGGTATCGGGCTCGTATCTTGGTTCCGGAGCCCGGTACAAGTTTAAAATAATAAATAAGTCGAATCTGTGAAATTTGGTAAGAATCGGAGTTGATTTGGTACAAATCGGACCCTTAGTTGAGAAAATTGGAAATTTCAATATTCTTCGAGAATTTCATGAATTTGAGGTTAATTTGGTAGTTGTTGATGTTATTTTGATGATTTCATTGCACGAGCAAGTCCGTATGACATTTATAGAGTTGCGTGCATGTTTGGTTTGGAGCCCCGAGGGCTCGGGTGAGTTTTGGGCAGGCCACGGAGTGAATTTGGCCTTAAGAAAAATGGTTGCAGGTTTTCAGTTCTGGTATTGGCCACTGATCTCGCAATTGCGAGATCAGGGATCGCAAATGTGAAGTCTGTCAACATGGCAATTGCGAGGGGCTGATCGCAATTGCGAAACAAGCCCTGGCCAACCTTGCTCGCATTTGCGAGCATTTCTTCGCAAATGCGAAGTCTTCAGTATATTCCCAGCACTCGCAAATGCGACGACGTCTTCGCAAATGCGAAGGAGGTAGGAGTCGCAAATGCGACATATCCTTCACAAATGCAAAGGTAGCAGGATCCTTAAGGGTTCGCAATTAGTAGCAGGATCCTTAAGGGTTTTCAATTGCGAACCCTGGTCGCAATTGCGACATCAAAGACCTGTTAAGTGAAATTTCAAACGGGTTCTTCTTCATTTTTACAACTTTTCAAAACCTAAACACCCCATAGGCGATTTTCAAAAGAGAGATTCTTCCCCAACTCATAGGTAAACAACTTCTAACTTATTTTCTTCAATCTTTAACATCTTTTTTCATGATTTCATTTCAAAATCAAGGGTTTTTCATGGGAAATTGGGTGTTTTTGGATAGAAGTTAGGATTTTCAAATTTTGGGGATTTGGACCTCGATTTGAGGTCCGATTTCAAAACTAATTACATATTTAAGTTCGTGAGTGAATGGGTGATCGGGTTTTAGTTCGAACTTCAGGTTTTGACCAAGCGGGCCCGGAGTCGATTTTTGACTTTTTGGGGAAAACAATGGAAAATGTATTTTTATGCATTAGAATGGTTTATTTAGCAATTATTGATATCGTTAAGTAATTTGTGGCTAGATACAAGCGAATTGGAAATGGAACCGAGAGGTAAAGCGGTAGTAGAGGCTTAACTTGTCCATGGAATCGAGGTAAGTGTTTGGCTTAACCTTAGCTTGAGGGAATAGGATTTGTGGTATATTTGCTATGTGTTTGTAACGAGTACGACGTATAGGTGTGGTGACGAGTATCTATACGTTGGTATCAAGCATGCCCGTGAGTCTTATACCATGATTGTTGTGACTCTATTATGTATCGATCATGCTCAAATTGATGATTTTTAATGTTGAACAAAGCTTATGAAAGTTTCTTAGTTATTGACAATTGTTGAGTATTGACTCAAATTGAAGTTTCATTTTGTAAAGAGATTGTTAAAACGAGGTTGGTTATAGATGAATCCCTTGCCGGGACGTTTGTTGATATTGTTGATTCCCTTGCCGCGATACTATTGTTGATATTGTTGATTCCCTTGCCGAGACATATGGTTTTCTGTTGTTTGGGTGAGGAAGAGTGTAAAGCACGAAGGGTGATGTCGTGCATGTTATTGTGAGAGAGTGTAAAGCACGAAGGGTAATATCGTGCCGATATTATGAGTGCTATTGCACGAAGGGTGATGCCGTGCCATGATTTGAGAGTTGATGCACGAAGGGTGACGTCGTGCCTATATTGTGAGGAATAATGCACGAAGGGTGATGCCGTGTCATGATTATGTGAGGTAATGCACGAAGGGTGATGTCGTGCTAATTCTGTTGATTCATAGGGTGAGGACGAGAGTAAAAGCACGAAGGGTGATGCCGTGCACGTGTTGCCGTTTCATTATTCTTGCTGATTTATTTATGATGTTCATTATGCTTCCTTATTGATGCTTCCTTATTGGTTTACTGTTAGAATCTGATATTCCCCGCAGCATGTCCTCTTCCCACCTTATTCTGTTGATTTTTGTTGTTATGTTTCTACTTGTATATGATTTATCTACACAGGTATATGTGATTGTCGTGTCCTAGCCTCGTCACTACTTTGCCGAGGTTAGGCTCGACACTTACTCAGTACATGGGGTCAGTTGTACTGATACTACACTTTGCACTCTTTTGTGCAGATTTCGGTACCGGACCCAGTGAGTAGCTGCCTTCAGTCCAGGGAGACTCGGGTAGATCTGCTAGCGTCCGCAGAGCCTAATGTCCGCCTTCCCTATTTAGTTTTTCTGCTGTCTATTTTCATTCCGAGAATAGTTATACTTTTCTTTCCAGACTCGTAGTTCGTGAATTGGTGACACCAGATTCGTGGTTAGACATGTATTGGAGTATTTGGATTTATTTTAACCCTTCCGCATTTATCATCTGTTTTACTTTAGTTTATGTTTATAACTGTTTCGGTTAATTGTTATTGTGTAGAACCGTAATAGTTGGCTTGCCTAGCTTTCATGAGTAGGCGCCATCACGACTCCAGAGGGTGGTAAATCCGGGTCATGACAGTACTATGAGTACAACCGACCTCATGCACTCCGTAAGTGCCGAGCCTAACCTCGACAAAGTAGCGACGGGGCTAAGGCAGGTCACTTATATTAACTTGTATGTAATAATAATAATAATATCAGAAAAGACAAGAATGGAAGTAAAGCAGTTAATTCATAATAACAAACTCAAATTCAACTAACAGAGAGTCCAGAATAACAAGTCATATAAACTCATCTCGATTACCGAGGCAAAACCAACAATCACAAACAGATATAACTTTATACAATCTGTTGTCGCTCGCAACCCGATCCCCCCATATCATCAACTATCAACATCAAAATCCGTCCTAATTCCACCATTTTAACTCATTACCTTTCCACTTCCATTGCGGCGTGCAACCCGTTCCCTAAACAATTTCAATCAACAATAGCAATTTAACAACCAAGATTTACAGAAGTTCTACATCAAGAGAAGAAATGTACGAGCAATGGAGAATAACATGACAATCAAAGAATCACGAACAACTTGGATGTCTCAGCTTTACCAACTTGACGGTATCTACCAATTAACAACTCATAAAAATGAAACTACATTATTGAAGGCAAGAAATGATAAGAAACCATAAGACAAGCAAGGCATAAGACGGTTTAGATATGCAAGAAAGCAAATAGAGACAAGTAGAAAACAAGCTAGAAATTTTGGAAGGAATGGGCAATTTAATAAAAAGAATACCAAATGGCAAGTAACAAACATGGAATGGAAGTCAAATAAGCATGTATCAATTAAGGCATGCAACAAGATATACTATGAAGCAACAAAGACGGGGGAACAAGTAACGTAGCAGCGCAAATACACTCATCACCTCCCATATATGTCGTTTCACACATAATTCACACAAAATTTAGTTCAAGGGTTCATAATTCCCTCAAATAAAGGTTAGACTCAACACTTACCTCACTCAGCAACTCAAGCAATCAATCAACCACGGCCTTGCCTTTGGAACAAGCCTCCAACCAACCAAATCTAGCAAATTATTGACCAAACGATTCAAAATAAGCTTTAAAAACTACCCACAAATGAAAGAGGTTCAATTTAGATCATTTTTGGAAAAGTAAACCCCAGACTCGCTTGGTCAAAATATAGATTCAGACCAAAATCCGATTACCCATAAAACCCCCGAGCCCGGTTATGTGATTTATTTCAAAATTCGTCCCCAATTCGAGGTCTAAACCATAATTTTAAAAAAATCTCCAATTCTACTCAAATCCCTAATTTCTACCATAGAAATCCTAAATTTGATATTGAAATCTCATAAAATGTAATGGGTAAATAAAAAATTTGGATTAAAGTCACTTAACAATGAATTTAGGAAGAAAGTCTCTTAGAAAATCGCCTCTAGGATGTTTAGGGTTGAGAGATTGTGATAAATGAGTTAAATCCAATATGTTCCCTCATTTACCCAGTTGTAGATGAGAACATCGCAAATGCGAGAAAGGGGTCGCAAAAGCGAACATTGTCTCAAACTCACTGAGGTCGCAAATGCGAAATTTGGTTAGGAAAAGCGAAACCCCAGCCTTCACAAATGCGGACCAATCCTTCGCAAATGCGAAGGTTACCCAGGAACACACTGAGTCGTAAATGCGGCTCTATCTTTGCAAAAACGGCAACTGGTCATTCGCAAATGCGAACATTCTCCTCGCAAATACGAGACTCCCCAATCCAGCCCATGCTCGCAAATGCAAATACTTGTTCGCAAAATCAAGGCTCACAATTGCGAACCTGACCTCGCAAATGCGAGATCTGCAGATCACACCAGCAACAGACATGGCATCAGCTATCTCTAAAGTCCAAAATCAATCTGTAGCCTATCAGAAATTCACCCGAGCCCCTCGGGCTCCAAACCAAACATGCACACAAGTGTAATAACATTACTTGAACTTGCTCCCTCAATTAAATCATCAAAATAACATCTACATCTACAAATAAATACTCAAAATGAATGAACTTTCAAAGTGAAACATAAGAACACTAGGATCACGTTTATACGTCTGAATCATGTCAAATCAATTCCGAATTGAACCAAATTTTGCAGGCAAGTTTCAAATAGCATACGAAACTATTCCAAGTTTTAACAACAAAATCCAAACCTGTTACCTAAGAAGTCAACATACGGTCAAACTAAATAATTTTTCAACTTTCAAAAATGCTAGTTCTCGACAAAATGAGTCAAAACAAGATAGGGACTTCCGAATTCAATTCCGAGCAGACGCTCAAGTACCAAATCACGATACGGCTCCATCGGGACCGTCAAAATAATGACTCGGGTCCGTTTATGCAAAATGTTAACCTTAGTCAACTCAAGTCATTTTAGAGTTAAAAAATCACAATTTCTTAAATTTTTCACATAAACATTTTCTAGAAAAATACTCGTACTGCGCATGCAAATCGAGGGATGCTAAACAGAGCTATTCGAGGTCTGGCAACATAGGAATACATACTAAATCTCAAAAATGACATATCGGGTCATCATAATTCTATGCAGAGATATAATCTGGACAAAAATACCCAAGCTAAAACATGGAATTCCAGCATAATATGCTGGCTTATATAGCTCTTGCGTATAAACATCGAGCATATTATGTTGGAACTCCAGCACATTACAAAATTTCAGCATAGTATGCTGGAATCTCATATATAAAAAATTTGAACTCCAGCATATTATGCTAATCTTTACAAATTTTTAAGTGTATTTTTAGTTTTTTTATTTCAAAATGTGGCTAAATTGCGATTACTTTTAAAACTGTGATTAATTTTCAATTAGAAGTTGTAAAATATGCTATATCTGATTTTTTTCCCCCAAAAAATTTGCATCTGCAGTATTTTAACGTAATTTGAAAAAGACATTTAAACATATATCTTTTTCTTCATTTGGAATTCTTTAACGACCCGGGCGGTCGTTTTGCGTATTTTAGGCCCCATTCCCTAAATTATGCTTCCTCTATGCTAAATTGTCATTTCGGTATGGGTCGGGGTGTTTGGTTTTGGTTTCGGAGTGAGATGGGACATATAGTCCCTAAGTTGAAAGTTTAAGTTGTAAGAGTTGACCGTAGTTTGACGTTTGTGTAGACGGCCCCATAATTAAGTTTTGATGATTCTAATAGATCCGTATGATGATTTTAGACTTAGGAGCGCGACCAGACGTTGATTTAGAGGTTCGTAGGTCGTTTCGCGTAAATTGACGAAAGTTGGAAATGGAAGGTTTGGGAGTTTGACCGGGAGTCGACTTTATTGATATCAGGGTTGGAATCCAATTTCGGAAGTTGGAATAGGTCCGTAATATCATTTATGACTTGTGTGCAAAATTTAAAATCAATCGGAGTTGTTTTGGTATGAACCGGCATTAGTTTTGGAATTCAGAAGTTATAAGTTCATAGGCTTGATATGCTTTTAGTTTGAAGTTATAACACAATTTGGGTTGCGATTCATAGAATAAATATTGTTTGATATGATTTTTGGCCTCGAGTAGGTCCTTATACGTTTTCGAATTAGTTGGTACATTCAGATGGTGTTCCGAGGACCTCGAATGTGATTCGGATCGAATTCGGATCAAATTTTGGACTTATGCAATTTTTGAAATTTCCAGCTTCTGGTGTCATCACATTGCAGAGGGAATGACCGCAGGTGCGGACACGCATGTGCGAGTGGAGGAGCGCATAAGTGGAGAGGGGCAGTCCAAGTCTGGGCTCGCAGGTGCGAAAAATGTTCTGCAGAAGCAGCTTTGCTTCTGCGATGGAGAAGAATGCTGATGCGGCCAGAAGCGCAGGTGCAACTCATGAGCCGCATGTGCGTATGCGCGGATGCGAACCTTTTTCTGTAGAAGCGCATTCCTAGGGATTAAGTGAAGTCTACACCTGTGATGGTTTGTTCGCAGGTGTGGAGCCGCAGATGCAACAGTAAGGTCGCAAACGCGACTTAACTTGGCAGAAATGGCCAAGTCGGGGGTTCAATGTTCGTTCTTCAATTTTTTGCGATTTAGAGCTTGGTGTCAGGACCCGGATTCCCCACCCTCGGGAGTCATGATGGCGCCTACTCATGAAAGCTAGACAAGCCGAGTATTACATTTTATTACCCTTTTTCATTAACCTTTTAACAACTACGAATTAACATTTGATCAACAGCGGAATAATAATAATAAATAGAAATGCGGATGACGAAATCTAATAGTTTAACATAATACAAATACGATTCCATAGACATAATCCACCCAGAACTGGTGTCACAATCTCACGGACTATCTAAGAATACTACAAATAGGGTCTGAACAAAGAAAGATACATGTCTGTCTCTGAAATAAGTAAGAACATAAGGAATTAGGATAGAAGGGGATGCCAAGGCCTGCGGACGCCTGCAGGACTACCTCGGGTCTCCGGTGGACTGAAGGCAGCAACCTCTCTATGCTCCAAATGCTCCAGTACCGGGATCTGCACACAGTGCAGAGTGTAGTATCAGCACAACTGACCCCATGTACTGGTAAGTGTCGAGCCTAACCTCGGCGTAGTAGTGACGAGTCTAGGACAAGACTACCAAACAAACCTGAGCAGTTAAATCATATACAGCAAATAATAACAACAGAAACAAGCAGGTAAAGATGGGAAGGGGGAACATGCTGCGGGGGAATATCAAGTACTGACAGAAGTTCAGTAGAGAAGCATAAAGAACACCATAATTTCATATCAGCAAGAATAAGGAAACATTAACAAGTGCACGGCATCACCCTTCGTGCTTTTACCTCACATAATCATGGCACGGCATTATCCTTCGTGCATTATCACTCATATCATGGCACGACATCACCCTTCGTGCTTTTACATTCACAATATCGGCACGGCATCACCCTTCGTGCATTAACACTCACTCACAAATATCACGCACGGCATCACCCTTCGTGCTTTACACTCTTCCTTACCCAAGCAACAACCACAAAACAATTCGGGCAAGGGAATCAATAAAATCACAATAGAATCCCGGCAAGGGAGCAATAGTATAATAATAATATCCCCGCAAGGGAAACAATACCATAAGAAATAACATCCCGGCAAGGAAAACAATATCATAAACAATAACATCTCGGCAAGGGAATCAACAGTATATCTCATCTTGTTTCAACAATCACTTCACAACATAATCTCAACTTGACCCAATGCTCAACAATGGTAAATTACCAAGAATACTTTCATAAGCCTTGTTCAACATTGAAAATCATCTTATTAAGCATGGTAGATACATAACGAAGTCACAACAATTATAGTATAAGACTCACGGGCATGCTTGATACCAATGTATAGATACTCGTCACCACACCTATACGTCGTACTCAACAATTAACACATACCAAATAAGACCACAACTCCTATTCCCTGCTAAGGTTAGACCAAACACTTACCTCAAATTCCACGGCCAAACTCAAGCCTCAAGCACCGCTTTCCCTTTAGAATTCGCCTCCAATTTACTCGTATCTAACCCAAATTAATTTAGCAACATCAATAAATGCTAAAGAATTCGACTCCAATGCTTAATTATAGGTTTTCTATCATTTTCCCCAAAAAGTCAAAAATCGACCCCCGGCCCGCTTGGTCAAAACTCGAGGTTCGGACCAAAACCCGATCACCCATTCACCCACGAGCCCGAATATGCAATTAGTTTCGAAATTCGACCCCAAAACGAGGTCTAAATTCTAATTATTCAAAAAGCCCTAACTCTACCCAAATTCCCAATTTCTACCATTAAAATTCTTGATTTTTTATTTAAAAGTAATAAAAAAACATTGGATAATTGAAAGAGTAGAGCTTAGAATTGTTTACCAATACTTTGGGGATGAATTTGTGTGAAGAAAATCGCCTCTAGGTCTTGGTAGTTCGAAAAATATGAAGAAATGGGTTCTGCCCGTTTTTAAAACTGTTTTTGTGTAACTGGGTAGGCCTTCATCGCGTTCGCGATGGGCCTGCCGTGTTCGCATTGGATGGCCCACGTTCGTGGAGCTTTAGCTCCTCAGGCCTTCGCGTTCGCTGTTGCAAGGCCGCGTTCGCATAGAGTACTGGGCTCCCCTCCCCCAGGCCTAGTTACACTTCGCGGAGGGGAGGGGGGTGCGATCGCATAGCACAAAACAACCCCCGACTATTTAACTCTACGCGTTCGCGTCTGGGGTAACGCGATCGCGATGAACAAAATATCTGAGCACCAGTAACAGTTATGACAACAGAAATTCGAAGTCTCAAACATCCCGAACCCCATCCGAACCTCACTCGAGCCCTCGGGGCTCTAAACCAAACATGCATACCAACCATGAAATATCATACGGACTTACTCGTGCGATCAAATCGCCAAAATAACACCTAGAACTTCAATTTTAGCATCAAAATCAAAGAGAAATCTCAAGAACTCTTAAAGTTCCATTTTCACAACCGAGGGTCCGATTCACATCATATGAGTTCCATTTCTTACCACATTATACAGGCACAACTTAAATACTATATTAGACCTGTACCGGGATCCGCAACCAAAATAGGGGCCCGATACCATATAATTCAAACATCTTTAAATTTTTAAGAACTCTTATAATTTCAGTTAAACAATTTTCTTCAAAAATTCATTTCTCAGGCTTGGGACCTCGGAATTCAATTCCGGGCATACGCCCGAGTCCCATATTTTCCTACGGATCCTTCGAGACCGTCGACTCACAGGTCCGGATTCGTACCCAAAATGTTGACCGAGATCAACTTAAATTCAATTTTAAAGGCAAAATTAGCATTTTCCTCAAATTTTTCACATAAAAGCGTTCCGGATATACGCCCGGACTACGCGCGCAAATCGAGGTGAGACAAGACAAGGTTTTCAAGGCCTCGAAACACAGAATTGACAAGTGATGACCTTTTGGGTCATCACATTCTCCACCTCTAAAACAATCGTTCGTCCTCGAACAGACATTGAAAAGAAGTACCTGAGTCAGCAAAAAGATGGGGATATCAGCTCCGCATATCGGACTCGGACTCGGACTCCCAAGTAGTTGCCCGGCAGGTTGAACTCTCCACTGAACACGAATAGAAGGATAACTCTTCGATCTCAACTGACGAACCTGGCGGTCCAGAATGGCCACCGGCTCCTCCTCATAGGTCAAATCCTTGTCCAACTGGATAGTGCTGCAGTCTAACACGTGGGATGGATCGCCGTGATACTTCCGAAGCATGGACACATGAAACACTGGGTGCACGGCTGATAAACTCGGCGGCAACGCAAGTATGTAAGCCACCTCTCCCACTCGATCAAGAATCTCAAAAGGACCAATGAATCTAGGGCTTAGCTTGCCCTTCTTCCCAAATCTCATCACGCCCTTCATGGGCGACACCTGAAGCAACACCCGCTCTCCGACCATGAATGCCACAACAAACCTTACGGTCGGCATAACTTTTTTGCCTGGACTGAGCTGTACGAAGCCTATCCTGAATGATCTTAACCTTGTCCAAGGCATCCTGTACAAGATCCGTACCCAACAACCTAGTCTCTCCCGGCTCAAACCACCCAATAGGCGACCGACACCACCTACCATATAATGCCTCATAGGGAGCCATCTAGATGCTCGATTGGTAACTGTTGTTGTAGGAAAACTCCGCTAATGGCAAGAACTGATCCCAAGAACCTCCCAAGTCAATAACACATGCTCGGAGCATATCCTCCAAAATTTGAATAGTACGCTCGGACTGTCCGTCTGTCTGAGGATGAAATGTTGTGCTCAACTCGACCCGTGTGCCCAACTCACGCTGAACTGCCCTTCAGAAATACGAGTTAAACTTCGTACCCAGGCCAGAAATGATAGACAGGAGCACACCATGAAGACGAACAATCTCCCGAATATAAATCTCGACCAACCGCTCAGAAGAATAGGAAACTGCCACAGGAATGAAATGCGCTGACTTAGTGAGCCTATCAACAATAACCCACACTGCATCGAACTTCCTCTGAGTCCGTGGGAGTCCAACAACGAAGTCCATAGTGATAGTTCCCACTTCCACTCAGGAATCTCAATCCTTTGAAACAAACCACCAGGTCTCTGATGCTCGTACTTTACCTGCTAACAATTCAAACACCGAGCCACATATGCAACAATATCCTTCTTCATCCTCCTTCACCAGTAATGATGCCGCAAGTCCTGATACATTTTAGCGGCGGCCGGATGAATAGAGTACCGGGAACTATGGGCCTCCTCTAGAATCAACTCTCAAAGCCCATCCACATTAGGCACACATACTCGACTCTGCATCCTCAAAACTCCATCATCCCCAACTGTAACTTGCTTGCCACCTCCGTGCCGCACCGTGCCTCTAAGAACACACAAATGAGGGTCCTCATAATTTCGATCTCTGATACGCTCAAATAATGAAGAACGAGCGACTGTACTAGCTAAAACACGACTGGGCTCAGAAACATCCAACCTCACAAACTAATTGGCCAAAGCCCGAACATCCGAAGCAAGCAGTCTCTCACTGACTGGAATATACGCAAGACTGCCCATACTGACTGACTTTCTACTCAAAGCATCGGCCACTACATTGGCCTTCCCCGTATGATATAAGATGGTAATATCATAGTCTTTCAATAGCTCTAACCACCTTCTTTGCCTCAAATTTAGCTCCTTCTGCTTGAACAAGTATTGCAGACTCTTGTGATCCGTGAACACCTCACATGACACGCCATATAAGTAGTGCCTCCTAATCTTCAGCGCGTGAACAATGGCTACTAGCTCCAAATCATGAACTAGATAATTTTTCTCGTGCATCTTCAACTGTCGGGAAGCATACGCAATGACCTTGCCATACTGCATCAGTACCGCACCAAGTCCAATACGGGATGCATCACAATAAACTGTATATGGCCCTGAACCTCTAGGCGATACCAACACCGGCGCTGTAGTCAAAGTTGTCTTGAGCTTTTGAAAGCTCGCCTCACACTCGTCCGACTACCTGAACTGGGCACCCTTTTGGGTCAACCTGGTCATCGGTGCTGCTATAGATGAGAACCCCTCCACAAACAGACGGTAGTAGCCCAACAAACCCAAGAAACTCCGGATCTCTGTAGCAGATGCGGGTCTAGGCCAGTCCATGACAGTCTCTATCTTCTTCTGATCCACCTGAATACCCTCTGCTGATACAACGTGACCCAAGAATGCAACTGAACTCAACCAGAACTCACATTTCAAAACTTAACATATAACTGACTGTCCCTCAAAGTCTGGAGAACGGCTCGAAGATGTTGCTCATGCTCCTCTCGGGTGCGGGAATAGGTCAAAATATCATCAATGAAGACAATCACGAAGGAATCCAAGTAAGGCTTGAACACTCAGTTCATCAAATCCATGAAAGCTGCTGGGGCATTTGTTAACCCGAATGACATCACGAAGAACTCATAATGCCCGTACCGAGTGCGGAAAGCTATCTTAGGGACATCGGATGCCCTAATCCTCAATTGGTGGTAGCCAGATCTCAAATTAATCTTCAAGAATACCTTGGAACCCTGAAGCTGGTCAAACAAATCATCAATCCTCGGCAATGGGTACTTATTCTTGATTTTGACCTTGTTCAACTGCCGATAATCTATACACATCCTCATCGATCCATCCTTCTTCTTCACAAACAACATCGGCGCACCCCAGGGCGAGACACTAGGTCTAATAAAGCCCTTATCAAGCAAGTCTTGCAGCTGCTCCTTCAATTATTTCAACTCTGGCGGGGCCATACGATATGGAGGAATAAAATTGGGCTGAGTGCCCGGAGCCAAATCAATGCAAAAGTCAATATCCCTGTCGGGTGGCATCCCCGGCAGGTCTGAAGGAAATACCTCAGGAAACTCACGAACAAAAGGCACAAAATCCATTGAAGGAACCTCGACACTAGAATCACGAACATACGCCAAATAGGCCAAACATCCCTTACCAACCATACACTGAGCCTTCACATATGAGATAACCCTATGGGTGGAATGACCAAGAGTCCCTCTTCACTCTAAACGAGGTAGACCCGGCAAGGCTAAGGTCACAGTCTTGGCATGACAGTCCAAGATAGCATGGTAAGGTGATAACCAGTCCATCCCCAATATGACATCAAAATCGACCATATCTAAAAGTAACAGATCTACTCGGGTCTCAAGACCCCCAATCACAACTATACATGCACGATGGACACGATCCACCACAACAGAATCACCTACCAGTGTAGATACATATACAGGAACACTCAACAAATTACTAGGCATGACCAAATACGGGGCAAAATAAGATGACACATAGGAGTATGTAGATCCTGGATCAAATATAACTGAATCATCTCTACTACAAACCAGAATAGTACCTGTGATAACTGCATCGGAGGCCTTAGCCTCTGGCCTGGCTGGAAGAGCATAACATCGGGGCTGGGCCCCACCACTCTGAACTACGTCCCTGGCACGGCCTCCTGCTGGCTGGCCTCCACCTCTAGCGGCCTGACCTCCACCTCTAATACCTATACCCCCACCTCTAGCACCTCTACCTCCACCTCTAGTTGGCCGAGCGGGCGGTGGAACACTCGGTGCCTGAACTATGGCACGGGAACCCTGATGCTAAGAGCTGCTCGGTGCTCAAGGGAAAAATCTAGCAATATGCCTCATGTCGCCACAAGTATAACAAGCCCTCGGCTGCTTCTCAGCTGCTGGGACAGCCAACCCCAAAAATTCTGGAGCGGAGGTACATTAATAGGAGCTGGCGGTGCACTGTAGGGCTACTGATCGAAATATTGCATATGAGGATCACGGCCACCTGGGGCACCGCTAGAAGCCTGTAGTGCTGAATGAAATAGCCTGAAAGGATGGCCCCTACCAAAAGAATCCCTGCCTCCAGACGAGGCACCACTGAACCTGCCGGAATGACGAGGCCTCTTGTCAGACCCCTAACCACTCCCCTGTGATAGAACCATCTCAACTCTCCTGGCCACATTGGCCGCATCCTGAAAAGAAATCTCGCTCCCCGTCTCCTTAGCCATCTGCAATCGAATAGGCTGAACGAGTCCCTCAATGAACCTCCTCACTTTCTCTCTCTCGGTGGGAAGTATAAGAAGAGTATGACGAGCCAAGTCAATAAATCTGGTCTCGTACTGAGTGACAGTCATAGAACCCTACTAGAGACGCTCAAACTGCCTCCGATAGTTCTCCCTCTGAGTGACAGGAAGAAACTTCTCCAGAAATAGCTGAGAAAACTGATCCCAAGTCAAAGCAGGTGACCCCCTGGTCTAGCCAAATAATAATCCCTCCACCAAGTCTTGGCGGATCGTGACAGACGAAAAGCAGCAAAGTCGACCCCATTGGTCTCCACTATCCCCATGTTCCGTAAAACCTCATGACAGCTGTCCAAATAATCCTGGGGATACTTAGAAGATGTACCACCAAAAGTGGTAGTAAAAAGCTTGGTGAACCTGTCCAACCTCCACAAGGCATCAGCAGACATAGCTGGCCCCTCACCGGTCTGTGCCACAACACCTGGCTGAGCTGCTCCAACTGGCTGAGCTACTGGAGTGTGATACTGGGGAGCCATCTGATCCGGGGTGCAAATAGCAGGAGTCTGGGCTCCTCCTCCAGCATGAGAGACAGCAGGTGCTACAGAAAATATGCCTGCCTGAGTGATGCTCTCCATAAGGCCCACTAGACGGACCAGAGCATCCTGAAGTACCGGGGTGGCGATGAACCCCTCTGGGACCTGAGCTGGTCCTGCTGGAACTGGCTGGGCCAGAACCTCATCGTCAAACTCGACCTGAGGCTCCGCCGCTGGTGCTGCTGATCGAGCTCTGGGCTAAGCTCTACCTCTTCCTCGGGCCCTAGCACGGCATCGGCCTCTGCCCCTCGAAGGAGCTACTACTGGGGGCTCAAGCTGCTGGTCAGCTGATGAAGCAGTACGTGTTCTCACCATCTGCGAAAGAACATAGTAGAAGTTCAATTAGCATTGAGAAATCAAGTCGCACGACAGGAAAGAATAGATGTGAAGTTCTTCCTAACTCTATAGCCTCTGGGGATAAATACAGACGTCTCCGTACCGATCCCTCAGACTCTACTAAGCTTGTCCGTGAATTGTGAGACCTAAGCAACCTAGAGCTCTGATACCAACTTGTCACGATCCGGATTCCCCACCCTCGTGAGTCGTGATGGCGCCTACTCATGAAAGCTAGGCAAGCCGAGTATTACAGATTTTATTATCCTTTTTCCATAACCTTTTAACAACTACGAATTAAGTTATGATCAACAGTAGAATAATAATAATAATAAATAGAAATGTGGAAGACGATATCTAATAGTTTAACATAATACAAATACGATTCCACAGACATAATCCACCCAGAACTGGTGTCACAATCTCATGGACTATCTAAGAATACTACAAATAGGGTCTGAACAAAGAAAGATACATGTCTGCATCTGAAATAAGTAAGAACAGAAGGAATTAGGATAGAAGAGGACGCCAAGGCCTGCGGATGTCTGCAGGACTACCTCGGGTCTCTGCTGGACTGAAGCCAGCAACCTATCTATGATCCAAATTCTCCAGTACCGGGATCTGCACACGATGCAGAGTGTAGTATCAGCACAACCGATCCCATGTGCTGGTAAGTGTCGAGCCTAACCTCGGCAAAGTAGTGACGAGGCTAGGACAAGACTACCAAATAAACCTGAGCAGTTAAATCATATACAGCAAATAATAACAATAGAAACTAGCAGTTACTGATAGGAAGGGGGAACATGCTGCGGGGGAATATGAAGTACTAACAGAACTTCAGTAGAGAAGCATAAAGAACACCAAATTTCATATCAGCAAGAATAAGGGAAACAGTAACAAGTGCACGTCATCACCGTTCGTGCTTTTACTCTCGTTCTCACCATAAGAATCAATAGATTCGGCACGGCATCACCCTTCGTGCTTTTACCTCACATAATCATGGCACGGCATTATCCTTCGTGCATTATCACTCATATCATGGCACGACATCACCCTTCGTGCTTTTACATTCACAATATCGGCACGGCATCACCCTTCCTGCATTAAAACTCACTCACAAATATCACGCACGGCATCACCCATTGTGCTGTACACTCTTCCTTACCCAAGCAACAACCACAAAACCATTCGGGCAAGGGAATCAATAAAATCACAATAGAATCCCAGCAAGGGAGCAATAGTATAAAAATAATATCCCATCAAGGGAAACAATACCATAAGCAATAACATCCCGGCAAGGGAAACAATATCATAAACAATAATATCCCGGCAAGGGAATCAACAGTATATCTCATCTCATTTCCACAATTATTTCACAACGTAATCTCAACTTGAGCCAATGCTCAACAATGGTCAATTACCAAGAATACTTTCATAAGCCTTGTTCAACATTGAAAATCATCATATTAAGCATGGACGATACATAATGGAGTCACAACAATCATGGTATAAGACTCACGGGCATTCATGACACCAACGTATAGATACTCGTTACCACACATGTACGTCGTACTCAACAATTAACACATAGCAAATAAGACCACAACTCATATTCCCTCAAGCTAAGGTTAGACCAAACACTAACCTCAAATTCCACTGCCAAACTCAAGACTCAAGCACCGTTTTCCCTTTAGAATTCGCCTCCAATTTACTCGTATCTAACCCAAATTAATTTAACAACATCAGTAAATGCTAAAGAATTCGACTCCATTGCTTAATTATAGGTTTTCTATCATTTTCCCCAAAAAGTCAAAAATCGACCCCGGGCCCGCTTGGTCAAAACTCGAGGTTCGTACCAAAACCCGATCACCTATTCACCCACGAGCCCGAATATGATATTAGTTTCGATATCCAATCCCAAAACGAGGTCTAAATTCCAATTATTCAAAAAGCCCTAACTCTACCCAAATTCTCAATTTCTACCATGAAAATTCTTGTTTTTTGATTTAAAAGTGATGAAAAACATTGGGTAATTGAAAGAATAGAGTTTAGAATTGTTTACCAATAATTTGGGATGAATTTGTGTGAAGAAAATTGCCTCTAGGTCTTGGTAGTTCGAAAGTATGAAGAAATGGATTCTGCTTGTTTTTAAAACTGTTTTTGTATAACTGGGTAGGCCTTCATCGCGTTCGCGATGGGCCTGCCGCGTTCGCGATGGGTCAGGCCCAAATGGCCTTCACGTTCGCACTAGATAGCCTGCTTTCGCGGAGCTTTAGCTCGTTAGGCGTTCGCGTTCGCAGTTGCAAGGCCGCGTTCGCATAGAGTACTGGGCTCCCCTGCCCCAGGCCCAATTACACTTAGCGTTCGTGGAGGGGAGGGTGCGATCGCATAGCACAAAACGACCCCCAACTATTTAACTGTACGCGTTCGCGACTGGAATAACGCGAACACGATGAACAAAATATCTGAGCACCAATAACAGCTATAACAGCAGAAATTCTATGTCTCAAACATCCCGAACCCCATCCGAAACTCACCCGAGCCCTCAGGGCTCTAAACCAAACATGCATACCAACCCTAAAATATCATACGGACTTACTCACAACAAACAACAACAACAACGTACACAGTAAAATCCCACTAGTGGGGTCTGGGGAGAGTAGAGTGTATGCAGACCTTACCCCTACCCCAAAAAGGGCAGAGAGGCTGTTTCCAGGAGACTCTCGGCTCAACAGGAAAGGCAATAATATCAGGAAAAAAAAATAAGAGAAAAGACATGTAACAATAAAGATACCAGAAAGAAAATAACCACAACAAATAAGTGAAAGGACAATAACACAAAACTATGCAAGACACCAATGTGAATACAACAAAGACCGTTAACAAACCTAACGAAGCTCTAACAGACTACCCGGTACAAAGAGGGAAGAACTCTCACAACCCCCTAGCCTACCACCCTAATGCTCCACCTCCACATGTTCCTAACAAGAGCCATGTCCTCGGAAATCTGAAGTCGCGCCATGTCCTGCCTGATCACCTCGCCCCAGTACTTCTTAGGCCGCCAAAATAACACCTAGAACTTCAAGTTTAGCATCAAAATCAAAGAAAAATATCAAAAACTCTTAAAGTTCCATTTTCACAACCGAGGGTCCGATTCACGTCATATGACTTCCGTTTCTTACCAAATTTTACAGGCACAACTTAAATACCGTATTAGACCTGTACCGCACTCCAGAACTAAAATACGGGCAATATACCATCCAATTCAAACAACTTTAAATTCTTAAAAACTCTTATAATTTCAGTTAGACAATTTTCTCCAAAAATTCATTTCTCGAGCTTGGGACCTCGCAATTCAATTCCGGGCATACGCTCGAGTCCCATATTTTCCTACGGATCCTCCGGGACCGTCGAATACGAGTCTGGATCAGTTTACCCAAAATGTTGACCAAAATCAACTTAAATTCAATTTTAAAGGCAAAATTAGCATTTTCCTCAAGCTTTTCACATAAAAGTGTTCCAGATATGCGCCCGGACTATGCATGCAAATCGAGGTGAGACAAGAGGAGGTTTTCAAGGCCTCGGAACACAGAATTGACTTTTAAAACAAGTGATGGACTTTTGGGTCATCACACTTGGTAAGAGGTAATTTTTCGGGATATTTCAAGGAATATATTAGGTTAAGAATTCCTAACTCAATTTTTGTTAAAGTACCCAAATCTATTGTTGTTTTTAGTATTTAATTGGTGTTTTAAGTTGGAAACTTTTGAAAACCCTATTAGCTAAAATTGAGGATTTAAGGGCCGAGTTGTGATCAGAATTTAATACTTTTGGTATGGTTGGACTCGTCGTTAAATGGGGGTTCGGATTTCGTAATTTTTGTAAATTTCAAGGCATGGCCCCCGCGTTGACTTTTCGAATTGACTTTTTGTTTCTATACAAATATCATAAATTTTATTGTTCGACTTAGTTTTCAGTGGTTATATTTATATTATGAAATTATTAGATTTGAGACACTCAGAGCTGGATAATCGAGAAAAAAAGCTACTAGTGGATTGAGATAACGCAATTTAAGGTAAGTGACTTGTCTAACCTTGTGTGGGGGAATTATCCCTTAGGAATTGTGTTGATTGTGCTATGTGAAAACTGTGTTCGCAAGGTGATGAGTGTTTACACGGGCTAAATATGGAAAATTACTGGATTTAATTATGTAGATTTCCTGTCCTGCATTAATTGAGTTGTCTTATCATGTTATATTCATTATCATTAGTCTATTTTCACATGTTCAATTTGCCTTACCTTTTTCTTGCTAATTGTTCTACCTGTTTAGTTGAAGTTCTTGTTCCCTTATTCCATGTTCATTATTTGACTATTGAACTTCTTATTTGATGTTGTTAAATTATGAAATATTTGTTGAAATTGATGTTGAGATATAAAGGTCGTGAATCACATTGAGGCAAAGTGTTAAATTGAGAAAATACTACTCTGTTGAGTTGTTCACTTCCGGTTATTTTGTTGAGATTTCGTGTATATTATTTTGAGTCGTGGGCTCCTCATTGTGAAAAATAATCTTACTGTTGATTTCTTTGGCAAGTTGTGATTTTTGGGCACTTGAAGTACAAATTATGTTATGTTGTAATATTGATACACATGTGGTGGTATAAGGTCTGGGTGTTGAAACGCATGCGGTAAGATAAGGTGGGCTTGATACGGGTGGCTAGTAAGGGAACTACTAGAAGCCATGCGGTGTGATAAGATGGACTAAAATGCAGGATGCTATTTCGGGAAAAATAATTTTGAAAAATAAATGTTAAGGCTCCCGCAGTGATATAAGGAAAGATTGTGAATTTATTTATGATTTGGGAGTACGAGGTGGTACCACGGGAGTGCCCATGGTGATATGTTTCTATTGGTGTACTTGTCTTGGTTGTTTTTTGTTTTCCTTAATATGTAAACCCCCGTTTTCTTCCACGGTATATTATTTGCCTTATTTTTGGGTAGCTAAATTGTGGCATACTCCTTACTTGTTTCATTTCTATTGTCATTATTATTGTTAGATTGTTGAATATTGCACCTGTTTCATATTATTTTTAGTAGGGCCATGACCCGACCTCGTCACTACTCCACTGAGGTAAGGTTTGGCACTTACTGGGTACCGCTGTGGTGTACTCATGTTACACTTTTGCACATATTTTTGTGCAGATCCACGTACTTCCTATCAGACTAGGCATCAGTGAGCTGAGTCCGTACGTGGAGACTTCAAGGTATATCTGCCAGCTGCCAGCATCCGCAGGCCTCGAAGTCCCCCTCTACCTAGATTATTTTATTTCCTTATCATGTATTAGACTCTAATGTACAAAGATGACCAGTATTATTCCATAGTTCTTGTGACTTGTATTTCGTCGGGTTTTGGGCAAGTATGTATTTATTAGTTGTTGGTTTTTAAGACTTTAATTATTATTTTTGGTTATTTCCGCGTGTTGTTAGGCTTACCCAATCTTAAAGATTGGGTGCCATCACGATTTCGTACCGAAGAAAATTGGGGTCGTGACAATTTTATTTTCCTAATAAAAATAATTAGGACATGAGCAATTCTTCCTAATTAAAGCTGTTCCCATGATAGAAGTGGTAAGTTTTTATTAACTAATTATTTTCCAGATTAGTTATTCCAAATTTTGAAAAATCTTTTAACAAAAATGGTATTTAGTTAATTTCATCTATAGACTTACCTTTTTCGATTTTAGTGACATGATTATGTTGCTTTCATTTTGCTTTAAACAGGCTGATTTTCGCACCACTTGCTTATCTATTTAAGCCACAGAAAGTATAGTTGGGAATTACAGAAGTGAGAAAAGAAGTCAATATATGAAGATGGTCAAGGAAGGAATAACAATTGTTATAATGTTGATGTTGATTTTTGCTGCAGAAGGGATCAACCCTAGTATTTTACAATGCGAAAAAGATTGCTGGCAATCTTGTAAGGGTGACAATCATTGTTACTTTGATTGTATTACTGGTTGTGATTCACCTCAGAGTGTGCATTATCAAATTTACTATTGTAAGCTTGGCTGTTCATTTCATAGATGTTCTAAATTTAGCACAGATGATAAAAGGAAAGCTTGTTTGGAAGATTGTTCCAAATATTTTTGTAAATTTTGAACTCTTGTAATATCTCTATTAAAGGGATTCTAAGACAATCCTTTCCATAAGTACCATTGAATTCAAAATTGATTTTTTTCGACTTCTCACCTGATGTTAGGTATAAGTATTGAGTCATAGCTATTCGAATTCGTTAAAAGGAAAACACTTCCAACCAGAATGTTTTTCATTCCTAGGATTCAAATATAATAGCCATTGCTTTATATTCTTATTTTTTGATCTCTTTTATGTTTTTAGGCCTTAGACTCATAATATTATAGTACGTTTCTACTTGCTTGTTTAACTTATCTATTATTTCTATTTTTGGACGTTTGATAGTACTTGGAAATTCTAATATAATCTTTTTGACAGTTAAACAGGATGATAAATCAAACTACCTCATTAAAATTAAAAATATAAATCACTGTAAGCTCAAATTTTTAGTTTGATATTGAGTTATGATACATGGATCACTTGCAAAATCAACACTTTGTCGCTCCTTAAAAGCAATTTAGCGATTTCTAGAGATCCACTTAATGAATGAATTGTTTGGTCATTTGACATGCACAGATCCACTTAAGACCTATGTTGCTGTGATGAACTAAAAGGTCATCACTTGATTTTTGAGTTAATTATGTGTTTCGAAGCTCTAAAAGTCTCCTTTTATCTCACCTCGATTTACGTGTATGGTCGGGCGTATATCCGGAACGCTTTTATGTGAAAATTTGATGAAAACGCTAATTTGGCCTTTAAAATTGAATTTAAGTTGACTTCGGTCAACATTTTAGGTAAAGGGAACCGGACCCGGACCCGTGATTTGACGGTTTTGGAGGGTCCGTAGAAAAATATGGGACTTGGGCGTATGCCCAAAATCGAATTCCGAGGTCCCAAGCCCGAGAAATGAATTTTTGAAGAAAATTGTTTAACTGAAATTTAAAGAGTTTTTGGAAATTTGAATGTATTTGAAATTGATGGTATCGGGCCCGTATCTTGGTTCTGGAGCCCGGTACAGGTCTTATATGGTATTTAGGTTGAGCCTGTAAAATTTGGTAAGAAACGGACTCGAAATGACGTGAATCGGACCCTCGGTTGTTAAAAATGGAACTTAAGAGTTCATGAGATTTTCCTTTGATTTTGATGCTAAATTCGTTGTTAAAGGTGTTAATTTGGCGATTTGATCGCACCAGTAAGTCCATAGGATGTTTTTGAGTTAGTATGCATGTTTAGTTTGGAGCCCCGAGCGCTCAGGTGAGTTTCGGATGGGTTTCGGGATGTTTGTACACTTAGAAAAGTTGCAGGTTTTGATGTCTCAGGTGCATAGAGATTTTGTTCTTCGCGTTCGCGTGGCTCCACTCGCGAACGCATAAGGCAAGTTTCCTCAGGTGCCAGTTTGTTCTTCGCGAACACGAAGCTGTGGGGGGAGTTACCATTCGCGAACGCGTTCAGGCTCTCGCGAACGCGTAGGGTTAGTGGCCTGGAGGGAGGGATTTCAAATTGTTCTACGCGAACGCGGCCACCTGACCACGAACGCGAAGGCTTGAGGAGCTGAAGCTCCGCGAACGTGAGCCTTTGAATGCGAACGCAATGGCCATCTGGGCCTGACTCATTGCGAACACAAAAGGCCCATCGCGAACGCGATGAAGGCCTGCCCAGTCATTTTAAAATTGTAGCAAAAACGGGCAAAACTCATTTACTTCATATTTTCAAAACTAGAGAGCATTGAGGCGATTTTCAAGAGACAAGTTCTTCCCTAAAGCATTGGTATATGATTCTAAACCTATTTCTTTCCATTTCCCATTGCATTTCATCAATCTTCATCCAAAAATCTAGGGTTTTTATGGTAGAAATTAGGAATTTGGGTAGAGTTAGGAATTTTGGAATGTGACGACCCAAAGGGTCATCACCTGTTTTCTCTTTCATTCAGTGCTTCCGAGGCTTTGAAAATCTCACTTTCACTTGCCTCGATTTGCGTGCGCAGTCCGGGCGCGTAGCTAGAAAGCTTAAATATGAATTATGTGTAAAAATTGATGAATTTGAATATTAATATGATTAAAGTTGACTTTGGTCAACATTTTGGGTAAACGGACCCGGACCCGTAATTTGACGGTTCCAGAGGGTCCGTAGAAAAATATGGGACTAGGGCGTATGCCCGGAATCGAAATCCGAGGTCCCGAGCCCGAGAAATGAATTTTTGAGAAATTGTTTTTCTGAAATTAATATGGAAATTTGAAATGAAAAATTGATTAGATAGTGTTGGTATCGGGCCTGTATTTTTGTTCCAGCGCCCGGTACAGGTCTTATATGTGGTGTAAGCGCTTTCTGTGAAATTTGGTCGAAATCGGACGTCGTTTGACGTGTTTCGGACTTAAAGTTCTAAAGTTGAAAGTTTAAGAAGTTTGAAGAAAAAGTGATGATTTTGAGGTTTGATTCCTCATTTTTGATGTTATTTTGGTGATTTGATCGCACGGTTAAGTTCTTAGTATGTTGTTGAGTTAGTGTGTGCGATTGGTTAGGAGCCCCGAGGGCTCGGGAGTGATTTCGGAGGTGTTCGGAGTAGTTTTGGAGTTAGGAAAAATTGCAGAAAATCTGTTGTTGGTGCACAGTAATTCCCTATATTATCGAATTCTTAATTGTTGTTTATGAGGACTTGGTTGGAAATCTTTAACACTAAGCCAGTAATTGATAAGACTGAGTATTGATTTAATTGTGTTAAGTAGAAATTGAGTAAGTTTGGTTATAGCTGGATCTCCCTTGCCGGGATAGTTTATTATATTATCTTGTTCCCTTGACGGGATAGTTTATTATAACATCTTTCTCCCTTGCCGGGATTACTTTGTGTATTGTGTTGAAAGAAATGGGATCGTGTGGCACGCCGACCACGAGATATTATGAAATGGGATCGTGTGGCACGCCGACCACGAGATATTATGAAATGGGATCGTGTGGCACGCCGACCACGAGATATTATGAAATGGGAGCGAGTGGTACGCCTACCACGTGATACTATGAAATGGGAGCGAGTGGTACGCCTACCACGTGATACTATAAAATGGGAGCGAGTGGTACGCCTACCACGTGATACTATGAAATGTGAGCAAGTGGTACGCCTACCACGTGATATTATAAAATGGGAGTGAGTGGACGCCTACCACGTGATATTATGAAATAAGAGCGAGTGGTACGCCTACCACGTGCTATTATGAAATGGGATCGAGTGGTACGCCTACCACGTGATATTATGAGAAATGGGATCGAGTTGCACGCCTGCAACGAGAGGAAATTGAAACAAGTGAAAGTAGTTTGTTTTCCCTTATTTTCTGTTAGAAGAAATCAGATGTAGTTTCTTTTGTTATTCCTGATATTCCGTTTTATCTTCTACCCCATAAGCATGTTCCCCTCCCAGTTTTAATTGTTTACTTTCCGCTATTATTTTGTTGTACTTGTATATATATCTGCACAGGTTAATCTGGTAGTCTGGTCTAGCCTCGTCACTACTTCGCCGGGGTTAGGCCAGGCACTTACCAGCACATGGGGTCGGTTGTGCTGATGCTACACTCTGTGCATCTTTTTGCACAGATCCAGGTGTTGGAGCAGCATTTGAGTAGCAGTAGCATTCTGGGAGCGAGCTTTCCCTCCAGGGACATTCGAGGTAGCCCTGCTGACGTTCGCAGGCCCGGAGTCCCTTTCTATTTTATTCAGTTTGTTGTCATTTGTACCGAAGCAGACAGTTCTATGTTTCATTCAAACCTTGTACTTAGTATTCTCTAGTCGTTCGTGAGTATTGTGACACCAGTCTTGGGTAGAGGATTTTGTTAAACTTCTGCATTTCTTTCGGTTAATTATATTTGAGACTTCCGCTTTATCATATTATGTTTTGTTTTCATTAAATGGACGATAATTGCTAAAAGAAGTAAATTGAGTTGGCTTGCCTAGCTCCTATTAGTAGGTGCCATCACGACTCCCGAGGGTGGGAAATCCGGGTCGTGACAAGTTGGTATCAGAGCACTAGGTTACATAGGTCTCACAACTCACGGACAAACTCGGTAGAGTCTAAGGGATCGATACGGAGACGTCTGTATTTATCCCCCAGATGCTACAGAGTTAGGAAAGTTTCACATTTGTTCTTTCTTGTCGTGCGGTTCTATTTCTCAAGTACCGATTGAATTTCTACTCTGTTCTTTCGCAGATGGCGAGAACACGTGCTTTCTCTTCTACCGCGCAGCAGCTCGAGCCTCGAGCAGCAGCCCCAGAGGTGGATCCTCAGATTGGTTAAGGCGAGGAGATCCCAGCTCCAGCAGCTCCGGTGGGCCCAGCTCAGGTCCTAGAGGGGTTCATAGCCACCCCAGTTCTTCAGGACGCTTTGGTTAGATTGGTAGGCTTTGTGGAGAGCGTCATTCGAGCGGGTTTGCTTCCAGGAGTTCAGCCAGCGGTGGCAGGTCAGCCGGGTACAGTGGCTCAGGCCGGAGTGAGATCACTTTTCAGGGGGCGGCCGATGTGGGCCGTAGAGTTGAGAGGGTTTTGCCACAGGGAGGTGGTCATGGGTCGGATAAGAGGCCACGTCGTGCAGGCAGATTCAGTGGTACCTCGTCTGGAGGTAGAGGTTCTTATGGTAGAGGCCATGTCACGACCCTAGTTCACCGATTGTGAACACGTCATGACGGCACCTAGTCTTCACGACTAGGTAAGCCTAACACATTGCGGAAGTAACAACATTTGCGAAATCTATATTCGAAGCTAAATAACATGAGTAATGTATACAGTTGCCGCCTGGCACATACACTTTAATACAAAACACTGAAATAACCTCCAAGACCCGGAAACCCACGGGCAACACAGGCTATAAGAAATCTTACACTGCTCTAGTCACCAGAATAGTCTAATACAAAGAGGGATCGAAATAATATCTAACAACTATGGATAAAATGAGAGGCAGATGTATACCTCAAGTCCCCAATACGCTCCCTGACAGCTACTGGTGGTACGCCTGCTCAGAAGCACCTGGATCTGCACATGAAAAACATGCGCAGAAGAGGCGTGAGTACACCACAGCGGTACTCAGTAAGTGCCAAGCCTAACCTCGGTTGGGTAGTGACGAGGAAAAGGTCAGGGCCCTACTGAGACAGAAACAATAAAATAGCAAGATATAACAGTATCGAAGTCTGAAGAAAACTAATGAACACAGCGATGTGATAAGACAGATAAATGAAATATAGAACTGCACGACAAAACAGAAACACAGAGTAGATACAGCAAACTTTCAAGAATACCGACGGGGGTCTCCCAGGATACCGTCCTGTAGCCCTTTTTCAACTGTCCAATGGAACTTCCGGGATACCGTCCCATAGTCCAAATCTCATATCGATATCAAAAGATCTCCCGGATACCGTCCCGTAATCCAATCATCAGTGTGCAGGGGGATCTCCCGGGATACCGTCCCGTAGTCCCAAAATAAAAGTGCAGGGGAATCTCCCGGGATACCGTCCCGTAGTCCCAAAATAAAAGTACAGGGGGGATCTCCCGGGAATCAAACCCGTAGTCCCAAAGTAAACAATCAAGGGGGAACTCCCGGAATCCGCATCCGTAGTCCCAATATAAATGCGCAACCAACATCAACGAATTATTCAGAAATTTAAGTACAACAATACAAGGCATCAAATGATACTGGCCTAACATACTCCACGTAATCACAGTTAAGACAATTTAAACAAATAGGCAGCTTGGATCAATTAAACATGCTCTTCTACGCTAGCACAGGCTATAAAAGCAAGTAAAGTAAGGCAAATATGAAAGAGAATCCAAATCAAGTATTTAAGTAAAAATCCGGGTTTCAACAATTTGCTCAAGTATGCGCTCGTCACCTCACGTACAAGGCATTCAATTACCAATTATCACATCCTAAGGGACGAAGTCCCCCACACAAGGTTAGGCAAGCCACTTACCTCGAACCGGTTCGAAGTCAACTAGGGAACGATGCCCTTGCCACGAGTATCCGACTCCAAATGGCCCAAATCTATTCAATTAAATTACAAATCGTAAATAATATTGCAAACAACTGATTCCACTATTGAAATTAAAGCTAAGGTGCGAAAATAGGTGAAATGACCAAAATGCCCCTCAGGCCAACGTCTCGGAACTGAATAATTTTTACATTTTTAGAAACCTCGTACTCTCACGAGTCTAACCATATAAAAATCTCAGAAATCGGAGGTCGAATGCTCCCTCAAAACCCAATAGTTTAGTCAAAGAACTTTCACCCAAATTCTTCCATTTTTGATCCTTAATTCGAAATTAAAAGGTGGATTTAACTACTAAATGATAGAATATAATTAGAAAGGATTATAGAAATGTTACCCAATAATCTCCTCTCCAAAATTCTCTCAGAATAGCCCTTGCCCGAGCTCAAAATTGATTTTCAAACTTATGAAATTAGACTCTCGAAATTTCCTATTTCTGCCCAGACATTTCCGCTTCTGCGGTCCCGCCTAAGCGGCAAAATAACCGCTTCTACGGTTTCTCATTAAAGGGGGAAATTCCGCTTTTGCGGACACATGACCGCTCCAGCGGTTCCGCTTCTGCGAAAAGATGACCGCTTCTGCGGTCTCTGAGGGGAAGCCAAAAATCGCTTCTGCGATGAGGAAGCCGCTTATGCGGCTCCGCTTCAGCGGTTCCCAAACCGCAGAAGCAAAAATACCAGAAGGGAAAACATACCAGCTACAACAACTTAGAAAATTTCCCCGTTAACCACCCGAAATCATCCCGAGGCCCCCGGGGCCTCAACCAAAAGCACCAATACCACCTAATACCTTATTCGAACTTGCACCAATCCTCAAAACACCCCAAACAACATCGGAAACCCGATTAAATCAAGGATTCAAGCCTAAGAACTTCAAATTCTAACCAAATACGCTTTCGATCAAAAACCTAACCAAACCTCGTCCGAATGACCTAAAATTTTGCACACACATCCCAAATGACATGACAGAGCTACAGCAACTTCCGGAATTCAAATCCAACCCTCGGATCAAAAACTCACTATCGGACCGGAAACTTCAAAAATCCAAACTTCGGCATTTCAAGCCTAAATGAGCTACGGACTTCCAAATAACATTCCGAACACGCTCCCAACCCCGAAATCACCTAACGGAGCTAACGGAACCATCGGATTTCCATTCCGAGGTCGTCTTCACACTATTCCGAATACGAACCATTTTTCAACTCTTAAACTCTCATTTAGGGACTAAGTGTCCCAAAACACTCCGAATCCTAATACCGAACGTCCCGGCAAACCAAAATGGCAGAAATGAACTTAGGGAAAACAGTTAATGGGGGATCGGGGCGTAAATTCCAAAAACGACCGGCCGGGTCGTTACAGGCCATCCTCTTAGGCCCTTTCAGTCAGCTCTCCAGGTCGCTCATGGTACTTCAGGTGGTCATTCAGGTCGATAGGGTCAGCCTCAGTTTCCTCAGCTGCAGCGTTCGTGTAGATGTTATGAGTGTGGTGAGTATGGTCACAACAGGAGGGTTTTCCCGAGGTTGAGGGGTGCTCAGCCGCAGCAGACGAGGTCTTGCCATGCTTGTGGTGATCCGAGGCACATTGTCAGATTTTGCCCTCGAGCTTTGAGCAGCTCTCAGTATCAAGGTTCTCGTACTAGGATTCGGGCACCAGAGGTTCCTCAGCCTGCCCAGCTAGTTAGAGGCGGTGGCAGAGGTGTTAGAGGTGGAGGTAGAGATCATAGAGGTGGAGTTCAGATCGCCAGAGGTAGAGGCCAGCCAGCAGCCAAGCCAGAGGCTGAGTCTTCAGATGCAGATTACAGGTACCATTCTGATTCGTATTAGAGATGCTTTAGTGCTATTTAACCTTGGGTCTACGTATTCGTACGAGTCGTCCTATTTTTGTACCGTACTTGGTCATGCCTAGTGATGCTTTGAGTATTACTGTTCATGTATCTACACTTGTGGGTGATTCTATAGTGGTCGACCGAGTGCATCTCTCCTATGTGGTAGTGTTTGAGGGTCTTGAGACCCGTGTTGATTTATTGCTCTTAGACATGGTGGATTTTGACGTTATATTAGGGATGGATAGGTTGTCCCCGTATCATGCTATCTTAGATTGTCACGCCAAGACCGTGACCTTGGCTTTACCAGATTTGCCCCGTTTGGAGTGGCGAGGGACCCCAGGTCATGCCACTCACAGTGTTATCTCATATGTGAAGGCTCGACGCATGGTCGAGAAGGGGTGTTTAGCTTATCTGGCGTATGTTCGTGATTCCAGCGCAGAGGTCCCTTCTGTTGATTCTGTTCCTATTGTTCGGGAGTTCCCCGAGGTTTTCCCTTCAGACCTGCCGGGTGTGCCGCCTGACAGGGACATCGATTTTTGTATTGATCTGGCTCCGGGCACGCAGCCCATTTCTATCCCTGCCGTATCGCATGGCCCCACTAGAGTTGAAAGAGCTAAAGGATCAGTTACAGGATTTTCTTGAGAAGGGTTTCGTTAGACCCAGTGTTTCTCCTTGGGGTGCGCCGGTGTTATTTTGAAGAAAAAGGATGGTTCGATGAGGATGTGCATTGATTACCGGCAATTGAACAAAGTGACGATAAAGAACAAGTATCCACTGCCGAGGATTAATGATTTGTTCGACCAGCTTCAGGGTGCAAAGGTGTTTTCAAAGATAGACTTAAGATCTGGCTACCATCAGTTGAGGATTAGGGCGTCTCATGTCCCTAAGACAGCATTCCGCATTCGGTACGGGCATTATGTGTTCCTGGTCATGTCGTTTGGGTTGACCAATGCCCCAGCAGCATTCATGGAGTTGATGAACCGAGTGTTCAGGCCATATTTGGACATGTTCGTGATAGTCTTTATTGATGATATTTTGGTGTACTCCCGCAGCCAGGAGGAGCACGAGCAGCACCTTAGGGTGGTTCTTCAGACTCTGAGGGATAGTCAGTTATATGCCAAGTTCTCCAAGTGTGAGTTTTGGTTGAGTTCGGTTGCATTTCTGGGTCACGTTGTATCAGCAGAGGGTATTCAGGTGGACCCGAAGAAGATAGAGGCAGTCAAGAACTGGCCTCGACCGGCATCAGCTATAGAGATTTGGAGTTTCTTGGGGTTAGCGGGCTACTATCGTCGGTTCGTGGAGGGGTTTTCATCTATCGCAGCCCTGATGATCAGATTGACCCAGAAGGGTGCCCAGTTCAGATGGTCGGATGAGTGTGAGGCGAGCTTTCAGAAGCTCAAGACAACTCTGACTACGGCACCGGTATTGGTTTTGCCCACAGGTTCGGGGCCTTATACAATCTATTTTGATGCTTCCCGTGTTGGGCTTGGTGCAGTATTGATGCAGGATGGCAGAGTTATTGCCTACGCGTCGAGGCAGTTGAAGATCCACGAGAAGAATTTTCCGGTTCATGATCTAGAGTTGGCAGCCATTGTTCATGCTTTGAAGACTTGGAGGCATTACCTATATGGTGTGACGTGCGAGGTGTACACTGATCACAAGAGTCTTCAGTACTTGTTCAAGCAAAAGGAGTTGAATTTGAGGCAGAGGAGATGGTTGGAGTTATTGAAAGATTATGATGTGACTATCTTGTATCACCCGGGAAAGGCCAATGTGGTGGCCGATGCATTGAGTAGGAAGTCCGCCAGCATAGATAGTCTTGCTTATATTCCGGTCAGCCAGAGACCGCTTGCTTTGGATATTCAGGCCTTGGCCAATCGATTTGTGAGGTTGGATATTTCTGAGCCTAGCAGAGTGTTAGCTTGCACGGTCGCTCGTTCTTCATTATTGGAGCGTATCCGTGATCGGCAGTTGATGATCCCCATTTGTGTGTCCTGAGAGGCACGGTGCAGCGTGGAGGTGCCACGAAGGTGACCTTATATAGCGATGGTGTTTTGAGATTGCAGGGGCGAGTTTGTGTGCCCGATGTCGATGGGATTCGAGAGTTGATCTTAGCGGAGGCCCATAATTCCCTTTTTAACTTTTACAAAGAATTTTAAGTTTTTAGTGATCCAATGTAGAAAAATATAATATTACCTAAGCAAAAATACCAATGATATAAGAAGAAGAAGGAGGAAGAACAAGAAGAACAAGGTGATGTATAGGTTATACACGTATTATACACATTATACACTAGTATAAAGTGTATATACTCTTTTTATACTTCGTTGAACAATATACTTTTTTTATACACTTAAAATACACAAAGTGCATTGCCAAACCTAATGTATATACAGCTTTTATACAAAACTAAAATACAAATTATCGTATATGTACAACTCTATATATGTGTATATAAAATATTTAATACGTTGTATAACTGTATATATATAATATTTATACAAGATTACATATAAGTACCATCCAGTTACCCTATTAAACCCAAACCCACCATCGACACTCACTGTAAAAGATCTTCATTCATAAAACACCATTATGACCCAAAGAAGAAGAAGCAGCAGCAGCATTGAAGCAACCACCTGTATGAAAAAATAACCCGTCGATCTACCATATGCTCACAAAAATTACCATAACCACCAATAAAACAATGTCAGAAATATACTGACCTTGACTAGAAAACTTCATCTCTTCTACTGCCACTCTAATATCATTACCGTAGTATTAATCGAAGAAATTCTTTTAAGATTTAAATTGAATTTTTGGCAACTATTCTATGTACTCAAAGAAGCTTTTCCATATAAAATGAAAAATAAAAAGAAAGAAATCTAGATCTGAAGTGAGAAATAGAAAAAGAAGAATGAATAAAGAAGAGTGAAATACACATAGAAAGAAAATGAAGGAAAAGAAGACAAAAAAGCCAAGAAGATGTGAGTAATTTCTACAGGTGAGTGGGTTCTAGAAGATAAAAAATTATTCTTAAGAAATGAGATGAAAAGAGATAAAGTTAGGTTGGAAAACTTGTATAATAAATACTTCCTCCGCTTTAATTTAGATAAAGTAATTTGATTCGGTACGGAGTTTAAGAAAAAAGAAGAAGATTTTTGAAATTTGTAATCTTAAAAGCTTAAGGGGTAAAAGCTTAAGGGGCCATGACATTTGTGTGGTTATAAAAACTTCTCATTAAGGGTAAAATGAAGAGTTTAAAGTTAAATTATTTTTAAATTTAATAACGTATCATTTATTTTGAAATAGACTCAAAAGGAATGTACCTCAACTAATATGAAACAGAGGGAGTAATAAAGTTTTAGGAGTATATGATATTGTCTGGATATGGAGATATGAGATATTTTAGTTCGGACGGTAATAATTGTGCTAATGACTATGATTTGATATTAAATTTATTCCACTGGACATTTTGGGTAACGTGCAAAATTTTCGGCTATTAAAATTTGAAATTTTTACCTTCTATAGCAAAGGTTAACACCTTATTTATTTTAAATAAATATCATTTAAAAAAATTATATTCTATAGATACCTTTTAATGTTTATAGCAAAATATTTAATTTTGGTTACCTCCTACTCCTGAGCCACTAAATACGCTATTCAGTTACACTATTTTCTTTCTCTCTCTACTTTGATACGCTACTCAATAATGAAAGCTTTAAGTTACGATTTTCTCTTGCTTTAACGACGAGGTAACAAAATTTCTTAACCCCCTCATGTATAAGATCTACTATGTTTTTCCTATTTTTTCCAGATCTACTTTAACCGTTTGCAAAATCAATTAAAGATAAAGGGACACGGTATATCTAAGATCTGTCTTCTTGACCTTGATTCTAAGATATGATTTTAATTTTATGTGGTTTTCCCATTGTAGCAGTCTTATCGGCGGTTGCTTCTGCTCAGGAAGTGACCTCGGCTCCGGCACCATCGTCGGACCAAGGCGGCACGTTTTCACTATCGGCTTCCAGCGAACGGCGGATTCGCCGAAAATTAGGGTTTGTTCTTGAACAAAGACGACGGAGTTTGGGGCTGAGCAACTTGATTTTCTGTTAATATATTTCAATGTATTTTCATGTATTTCATTGTATTCATTGTCTTTTATTTATTGTAATTCAATGTATCTCATTGTATTCCATGTATTTCATTGTATTCACTGTCTTTTTTTTCATTGTATTTCAATGTATCCCGCCGTATTCTATGTATTTCATTATATTTACTGTCTCGCTATATGCCATGAATGTATTCATATGTTTTTTTTAATTAATATAATTTATGTATTCAGATGTATTATATAATTTCTCTGAAGATTGCTATATTTTTTGGGTATTTTTCGGTTGAGAATCTTTTTTATAACTGAAAATACAAAGTTTGTGTGTTATAATTGAGTTTGTTGAGTTATATTAGGAGTCTATTATGTTAATTGATTCACTTTCCGTTTTAAAAACAGTGTAATTCCCTATTTCACGCCGTGAATACAGTCGAATACAGTCGAATACAATAATCTGCCCAGCTGTAATCCGATGTTTCACTCCATGAATACAGTCAAATACACTCGAATACAACAACTAATTAGCTGGACTTCCCTGATTCACGCATATTTTTGCTACTGAATTCATGAATACAATAGCTTAAATACATCAAATACATCTTATAACCACAGAAATGGTATCTATAATCCGTACTATAGCAAATGGTATTTATAGATGGCTAATTACTACTAAAAGATAGTGTTTTATGAAAATTTCCCTTAAAATTTTTAGGCGGCCATACAGTGGTATTTTCTCATGTTCCTTTGCGCAAGACCTTAAGCTTTGGGGAGAAATTCAAAAATAGCCAGATTTACCACTGGTCGTTGAAAAATAGCCAAGTTTCAAAAGTCATCGAAATTTAGCCACTTTAAATCTGAGCGAAAACACTGTTCAAAATCCGGAAAAATATGCCCGCAAATTTTATGGGAGTTCCAGCATAACTATGCTGGAACTCCCGCAAATTTTACGGGAGTTCAAGCATAATATGCTGGAACTCCCGTAAATTTTACGGGAGTTCCAGGATAACTATGCTGGAACTCCCGCAAATTTTACGGGAGTTCAAGCATAATTATGCTGGAACTCCCGCAAATTTTACGGGAGTTCCAGCAAGTATAATTGTCCAGTATAATATACTGGAGTTTGGAGCACTGGTGCTCCAGTCTCCCGCAAATTTTACAGGAGTTAGCAAAGTATACCGGTCCAGCATAATATGCTGGAGTTCGTACACAAATGCACCAGAACTCCCGTATATTATACTGGACCGGTCCCTGTTGCAGCAAAATAGTGGCTATTTTTCATTGACTTGATAAACGCTGGCTATACCATGATATTTTAACTAAGCTTTGGTGTGTCCTCCGGCCCAGCCAAGACCAGGCCATTCCAATATGCCTACTAGTGGATTTTATTATCCACAATTGTGAATTGAATAAATTAAATTTTGAAAATTAGTGTGCCCCGTAATCTACTTTTAATTAACCCATATTAGAACTCCAAAGTAAAAGAAAATCTTACAGAAATGTCCAATAAAATTTTAATTTATCAATCTCTAGCCATTAATCATAGATTTACCAAAACAGCCAAACACATATAAAAATTGAAAACTCAAAGAAATAAGGTTCTTTCTCTCCAAGAATCATACACAAAGATCTCCTTTCATATTTTTAAGCGTGAATAGCAATACTAGATGTAAGACAGAAAGAAAATTTCATGGATAGCAAATAAGGTGATGAAATATATATATATATATATATATATATATATATATAAGATTCCAAAAATCTAAGGAAAAATGGACTTTTTTCAATGGGTATGGTTGAGATTCATTGGAAACATATAGATGAGTCAATATACAAAATTTGAGAAAGATTGGAGGTGATTTGGACTGATTTTGTATCAAAATTCGTAGTTAAAATCGAGTTAAAAAAAACTCTTCTGCGACATAAATACACATTTGATAAAAATATGATACAAATGTGATATACAAGTGATACACAGTGTGATACACCTATTATTTTTTTCATGTTCATCTTCTACTTCAAATTTTCAATTCAAACCACCTCCATACTCTACCAAATCACCAAAAATTGAGATTCAAGCTCCTTAAAGTATACCCAATCTATTCTAATAACACCCACTCAAAATAAAGTGAAAATTTGACCTTTTTTTGCTACAAATAGCTAATTGGTTAATATTAGTAATATTTTTGAATTGGCCAATTTTTGTAATAAGCTACTTATAAATTGATATAGCTGGTATTTTCCCTAAGTAAAATACCTGAGATTTTTAGTGAATATTCTACTGAAATAAGTATTTTCCAAATAGGGCATTGAATATATCACATAAATAAAATAGTGGAATAATTTGTATCAGATTTATTATTATGGTGTAATTTTACATGACTACTAAGCGAGAAATTAAAAATGGCACTACATGTAATTTCTTTTAACAGTCTCTAATAATAACTTAACTGTGACCGATTAACAATTAGAGGACATGAATCTTGTTTAATATAGCATTTATTTACGCCTTGTATATCAAAAACAAAAAAAAATTAAAAAAAAAGTTGACATTCTTAATCAACATTTGATCCTTATTCTGTAGCTTCATTTATTTTAAAGAAACAAATACTGTTTATTAGTAAAAATAATAATTAATCAGTGTGTATTGATTTCGGCAAGAAAAAAATTAGTCAAATAACCCTTCAGCGCAGCTATAGGTGGATTGTCAGTTTGACAAATATAGTGGCGAGTAATTCTTTTCTTCCCTTTTTTTTTTCCTCGTCTTATCTTTACGTTTTTTTAAGTAGATGCAATTAGCGGCAGAGCCATATTAATTGTAGGGTGTCAAAATATAAAGAAGTAAATATATATAAAAAAGTTAAGAGGATTCAACATATAGTATATATACACAAAAATAATGTTTTTACCTAGTTATAGAATATAATTGTGACAACCCTAAAGGTCATCTCTTGTTTAGAAGTCAAAACTGTTTTCCGAGGCCTTAAAAACCTCTTTTTGTCTCACCTCGATTTGTGTGCGCAATCCGGGCGCGTTTCCGGAAAGTTTTTATGTGAAACCTAAGAAAAATAATGAATTTGGCCTTTTAAATTGATTAAAGTTGACCTTGATCAACATTCTTGGTAAACGGACCCGGACCCGTGATCGGACGGTCCCGTAGGGTCCGTAGTAAAATATGGGACTTGGGCGTACGCCCGGAATCGAATTCCGAGGTCCCTAGCCCGAGAAATTTTTTTTTAAAGAAAATTGTTTGCTGGAAAATATAAAGGCTCTTTGAAATGAAATGATGCGTGTTCTTGATGGTATCGGGCCCGTATGTTGGTTCCGGAGCCCGGTACAGGTTTAAAATAATAAATTAGTCGAATATGTGAAATTTGGTAAGAATCGGAGTTGATTTGGTATAAATCGGACCTTTAGTTGAGAAAATGAAAATTTCAATGTTCTTAAGGAATTTCATGAATTTGAGGTTGAATTAGTAGTTGTTGATGTTATTTTGATGATTTGATCAGACGAGCAAGTCCGTATGATATTTTTAAACTTGCGTGCATGTTTGGTTTGGAGCCCCGAGGGCTCGGGCGAGTTTTGGATAGGCCACGGAGTGAATTGGACTTAAGAAAATATCAGCTGGCATCTGGTATTTTTGCCCAGGCCTCTGATCTCGCAATTGCAAGATCAGACTTCGCATTTGCGAAGTGGTCAGGCTTGAGCACCAAAGTGTCGTAATTGCGAACCAAGCCTGGTGAGGCCCTCATCGCAATTGCGACCTCAAGGCTGGGAAATGCGAACTCCCTTCATCGCAAATGTGACTATACCTTCGCAAATGCGAAGATGACAAGATTTCAAGGGGTTCGTAATTGCGAACCCCTGGTTGCAATTGCGACATCTGAGACCTGTTAAGTGGGATTTTGACGGGATTCTTCTTCATTTTACAACTTTTTCAAAACTTAAACTCCCAAGGGCGATTTTTCAAGAGCAAGTTCTTCTCCAACTTATAGGTAAATGATTTCTAATTTATTTTCTTCAATCTATAACATCTTTTTACATGATTTCACTTCAAAATCTAGGGGTTTTCATGAGAAATTGGGTGTTTTTGGGTAGAATTTAGGATTTTTAAATTTTGGGGATTTGGACCTCAAATTGAGGTCCGATTTCAAAACTAATTGCATATTTGAGTTCGTGAGTGAATGGGTGATCGGGTTTTGGTTCGAACTCCGGGTTTTGGCCAAGCAGGCCCGGGGTCGGGTTTTGACTTTTTGGGGACATCATTGGGAAATCTATTTTCATGCATTATATTTGGTTTATTTAGCAGTTATTGATGTTATTAAGTAAAATTATGACTAGATACACGCGAATTGGAAGTGGAACCGAGAGGTAAAGCGGTAGTTGAGGCTTAATCTTGTCCGTGGAATCGAGGTAACTGTTTGGCTTAACCTTAGCTTGAGGGAATAGGAGTTTTGGTCTATTTGCTATGTGTTGGTATTGAGTACGACGTATAGGTGTGGTGACGAGTATCTATACGTTGGTGTCAAGCATGCTCGTGGGTCTTATAACATGATTTTTGTGACTCTATTATGTATCGATCATGCTTAAATTGATAATTATTAATGTTGAACAAAGAATTATGAAAGTTCATTGTTAATTGACTATTGGCTCAAGTTGAGTTTCATTTTGTAAAGTAATTGTTGAAAACGAGATTGGTTATAGCTGAATCCCTTGCCGGGATGTTATTATTGGTATTGTTGATTCCCTTGCCGGGACGTATTGTTTCTATTGTTTGGGTGAGGAAGAATGTAAAGCACGAAGGGTGATGCCGTGCATGATATTGTGAGTGAGTGTAATGCACGAAGGGTGATGTCGTGCCGATATTATGAGTGTTAATGCACGAAGGGTGATGCCGTGCCATGATTTGAGAGTTAATGCATGAAGGGTGATGCCGTGCCTATATTGTGAGGAATAATGCACGAAGGGTGATGCCGTGCCATGATTATGAGAGGTAATGCATGAAGGGTGATGTCGTGCCGTTTCTATTGGTTCATATGGTGAGGATGAGAGTAAAAGCACGAAGGATGATGCCGTGCACGTGTTACCGTTTCATTATTCTTGTTGATATAGACATGATGTTCATTATGCTTCTTTATTGATGCTTCTTTATTGGTTTATTGTTTGAATCTGATATCCCCCGCAGCATGTCCCTTTCCCATCTTATTCTGTTGATTCCTGGTATTATGGTATTTGGTTTGTACATGATTTAACTGCACAGGTACATATGATTGTCGTGTCCTAGCCTCGTCACTACTTCGCCGAGGTTAGGCTCGACACTTACTCAGTACATGGGGTCGGTTGTACTGATACTACACTATGCACTCTTTTGTGCAAATTTCGGTACCGGACCCGGTGAGTAGCTGAGGTAGTTGCCTTCAGTCCAGGGAGACCAAGGTAGATCTGCTGGCGTCCGCAGAGCCTAAAATCCCCCTTCCTTGTTTAGCTTTTCTACTGTCTCTTTTCATTTCGAGAACAATTGTACTTTTCTTTCCAGACTTGTATTTGTAGTAAAAAACTTAGTCGTTCTTGAATTTGTGACACTAGATTCATGGGTAGACATGTATTCCAGTACTTGGATTTGTTTTAACTCTTCCGCGCTTTTCATTTGTTTAGCTATAGTTACTGTTTATAATTGTTTGGGTTGATTTTTAATGTGTTGAACCTTAATAGTTGTCTTGCCTAGCTTTCACGAGTAGGTGCTATCACGACTCCCGAGGGTGGGAAATCCGGATCGTGACAAGTTGGTATCAGAGCTCTAGGTTTACCAGGTCTCACAATTCACGAACAGCTAGGTAGAGTCTAAGGGATCGGTACGGAGATGTCTGTGCTTATCCCCCAGAGGCTACAGAGTTTAGGAATAACTTCACATCTATTCTTCTCTGTCGTGCGATTTGACTTCTCAATGCTAATTGAACTTCTACTCTGTTCTTACGCAGATGGCGAGAACACGTGCTTCTTCATCCACTGATCAGCAGCCTGAGCCCCCAGTGGCAGCTCCTACGAGGGGCAGAGGACGAGGCCGAGGCTGTGCTAGAGGCCGAGGTAGGGGCAGGGCTCAGCCCAGAGCAGCAGCACCAGCGACGGAGCCTCAGGTAGAGTTTAAGGAGGAGGCTCCAGCCCAGACCGTTCCAGCAGGGCCAGCTCAGGTCCCAGAGGGGTTCATTGCTACCCTGGTACTCTAGGATGCTCTGGTCCGTCTAGTGGGCCTTATGGAGAGTGTCGCCCAAGCAGGCTTACTTCCTGTAGCACCAGCCGTCTCTCAGGCTGGGGGAGGAGCACAGACTCCCGCTACTCGCACTCCTGAGCAGGTGGCTCCTCAGTTTCAGACTCCAGCAGCTCAGCCAGTTGGAGTAGTTCGGCCGGGTGTGGTACCTCAGACCGGTGATGGAGCAGCTATGTCTGCTGATGCTTTGTGGAGGTTGGACAAGTTCACCAAGCTATTCACTACTACTTATGGTGGTACATCTTCAAAGGATCCCCAGGACTATTTGGACAACTGTCACGAGGTTCTTCGGAACATAGGGATAGTGGAGACCAATGGGGTCGACTTTGCTGCTTTTCGTCTGTCAGGTTCCGCCAAGACTTGGTGGAGGGATTATTGTTTGGCTAGGCCAGCTAGGTCACCGGCTTTGACTTGGGATCAGTTCTCTCAGCTATTTCTGGAGAAGTTTCTTCCTATCACTCAGAGGGAGGACTATCGGAGGCAGTTTGAGCGCCAGCAGGGTTCTATGACTGTCACTCAGTACGAGACCAGATTTATTGCCTTGACCCGTCATGCTCTTATTATACTTCTCACTGAGAGAGAGAGAGAGAGAGAGTGAGTAGGTTCATTGAGGGACTCGCTCAGCCTATTCGATTGCAGATGGCTAAGGAGACAGGGAACGAGATTTCTTTTCAGGATGCGACCAATGTGGCCCGGCAAGTTGAGATGGTTCTATCACAGGGGAGTGGTGAGGGGTCTGATAAGAGGCCCCGTCATTCGGGCAGGTACAGTGGTGCCTCGTTTGGAGGCAGGGATTCTTTTGGTAGGGGCCATCCTCCCAGGGCGTTTCATTCAGCACTTCAGGCTTCTCAGGGTGCTCGAGGTGGCCGCATGTGCAGTATTCGGATCAGCTACCCTACAGTGCATCACCAGCTCCTATCAGTGTACCTCCACTCCAGAGTTTTCAGGGTGGTTACTTAGGCCGTTAGGGCCAGTTTCAGGGTCAGCAGTCCCAGCAGCCGAGGACTTGTTATACTTGTGGCGATCCGAGGCACATTGCTAGATTTTACCCTCGAGCCTCGAGCAGTTCTCAGCATCAGGGTTCTCGTGCTATGGTTCAGGCACCGGGTGTTCCACAGCCCACCCGACCAGCTACAAGTAGGGGTCAAGCAGCTAGAGGTCGAGGTCGAGGTGTTAGAGGTGGAGGTCAGGCCGTTAGAGGTGGAGGTGAGACTGCTAGAGGTGGAGGCCAGCCAGCAGGAGGCCATCCCGAGGATGTAGTTCAGGGTGGTGGGGCCCAGCGCCGATGTTATGCTTTTCCAGCCAGACCTGAGGCTGAGGCTTCTGATGCAGTTATCACAGGTACGGTTTCAGTTTGCAGTAGAGATGCTTCAGTTCTATTTGATCCGAGGTCTACATACTCCTATGTGTCATCTTATTTTGCTACGTATTTGGTTGTGCCTCGTGATTCTTTGAGTGCTCCTGTGTATGTTTCCACACCGGTAGGTGATTCCATTATTGTAGATCGTGTCTATCGCTCGTGTGTGGTTATTATTGGGGGTCTTGAGACCCGTGTAGATCTCTTACTTCTGGATATGGTTGATTTTGATGTCATATTAGGGATGGATTGGCTGTCACCTTATCATGCCATATTGGATTGTCACGCCAAGATCATGACCTTAGCCTTGCCGGGGTTTCCTCGATTGGAGTAGAGAGGGATTCCTGGTCATTCTACTAGTAAGGTCGTTTATTATATGAAGGCTCGGCGTATGGTCGAGAAGGGGTGTTTGGCTTACTTGGCATATGTGCGTGATTCTAGTGCTGAGGTTCCTTCTATGGATTCCGTGCCAGTTGTTCGTGAGTTTCCAGAGGTATTTCCTGCAGACCTGCGGGGGATGCCACCCGACAAGGATATCAACTTTTGCATTGATTTGGCTTCGGCACTCAGCCAATTTCTATTCCGCCATATCGTATGGCCCCGCCAGAGTTGAAGGAGTTGAAAGAACAGTTGCAGGACTTTCTTGATAAGGGCTTCATTAGAGCTAGTGTCTCGCCCTGGGGTGCGCCGGTATTGTTTGTTAAGAAGAAGGATGGATCGATGAGAATGTGTATTGATTATCGGCAGTTGAACAAGGTCACCATCAAGAAGAAGTATCCATTTCCGAGGATTGATAATTTGTTTGACCAGCTTCAGGGTGCCAAAGTGTTTTCGAAGACTGATCTAAGATCTGGCTACCACCAGTTGAGGATTAGGGCATCCGATGTCCCTTAGACAGCTTTTCGCACTCGGTACGGGCATTACGAGTTTTTGGTGATGTCGTTTGGGTTGACAAATGCCCTAGTAGCATTCATAGAGTTGATGAACCGAGTGTTCGGGCCTTATTTGGATTCCTTCATGATTGTCTTCATTGATGATATTTTGATCTACTCCCGCAGCCAAGAGGAGCACGAGCAGCATCTCCGAGTCGTTCTTCAGACTCTGAGAGACAGTCAGTTGTATGCTATGTTTTCGAAATGTGAGTTTTGGTTGAGTTCAGTTGCATTCTTGGGCCACGTCGTATCAGCAGAGGGTATTCAGGTGGATCCGAAGAAGATAGAGGCAGTCAAGAACTGGCCTTGACCTACATCAGCTAAAGAGATCCGGAGTTTCTTGGGTTTGGCGGGTTATTACCGTCGGTTTGTGGAGGGGTTTTCATCTATATCAGCCCCGATGACCAGGTTGACCCAGAAGGGTGCCCAGTATGGGCAGTCTTGTGTATATTCTGGTCGGTGAGAGGCGGCTTGCTTTCATGTTCAGGCTTTAGCCAATCAGTTTGTGAGGTTGGATGTTTCTGAACCCAGCCGTGTGCTAGCTGGCACAGTCTCTTGTTCTTCATTATTTGAGCGTATCCGAGATCGGCAGTATGTTGATCCTCATTTGCTTGTCCTTAGGGACACGGTGTGGTACGGGGGTGCCAAGCAGGTTACAGTTGGAGATGATGGAGTTTTCATGATACATGGTCGTATTTGTGTGCCTAATGTGGATGGAGTTCGTGAGTTGATTCTAGAAGAGGCCCATAGTTTCAGGTATTCTATTTATCCGGGCGTCGCTAAGATGTATCAGGACTTGCGGCAGCATTATTGGTGGAGGAGGATGAAGAATGATATTGTTACGTATGTAGCTCGGTGTTTGAATTGTCAGCAGGTAAAGTACGAGCATCAGAGACCTGGTGGTTTGTTTCAGAAGATTGAGATTCCTAAGTGGAAGTGGGAGCGTATCACTGTGGACTTCGTTGTTAGACTCCTACAGACTCAGAGGAAGTTCAACGCGATATGGGTTATTGTTGATAGGCTGACCAAGTCAGCGCATTTCATTCCCGTGGCAGTCTCCTATTCTTCAGAGAGGTTAGCTGAGATCTATATCCGGGAGATTGTTCGTCTTCATGGTGTGCCCGTGTCCATTATTTTTGATCGAGGTACGCATTTTACCTCGCATTTCTGGAGGGAAATTTAGCGTGAGTTAGGTACTCGGGTCAAGTTAAGCACAGCATTTCATCCTCAGACGGACGGAAAGTCCGAGCGTACTATTTAGATTTTTGAGGATATGCTCCGAGCATGTGTTATTGACTTTGGAGGTTCGTGGGATCAGTTCTTGCCATTAGCGGAGTTTGCCTACAACAACAACTATCAGTCGAGCATCCAGATGGCCCCCTATGAGGCATTATATGGTAGACGGTGTCGATCGCCAGTTGGGTGGTTTGAGCCGGGAGAGGCTCAGTTGTTGGGTACGGATTTGGTACAGGATGCCTTGGACAAGGTTAAGATCATTCAGGATAGGCTTCGTACAGCTCAGTCCAGGCAAAAGAGTTATGCCAACCACAAGGTTCATGATGTGGCATTCATGGTCGGAGAGCGAGTGTTGCTTCGGGTGTCGCCCATGAAGGGCGTGATGAGATTTGGGAAGAAGGGCAAGCTAAGCCCTAGATTCATCAGTATTTTTGAGATTCTCGATCGAGTGGGAGAGGTGGCTTATAGACTTGCATTACCACCGAGTTTATCAGTAGTGCATCCAGTATTTCATGTATCCATGCTTTGGAAGTATCATGGCGATCCATCCCACGTGTTAGACTTCAGCACTGTCCAGTTGGACAAGGACTTGACCTATGAGGAAGAGCCGGTAGCCACTCTAGACCGACAGGTTCGTCAGTTGAGATCGAAGAATTTCCCTTCAGTTCGTGTGCAGTGGAGAGGTCAGCCTGTTGAGGCAGCGACCTGGGTGTAACACCCCGTAAATTTGGCTTAGGTGTGAATGTGTTAAATGAGTGGTAAGGTTATATTTTGGAGATGTGAAGTTCCATAGGTATGATTATGGGTGGAAATAGTTAATTTAGAATCAAGACAAAGAGTGAAGTGTACAAGATTCGATAAAATCTATGAAGTTTACAAAAGATCAGTCTTGCAGGAGGATTAGTGAAAAACGTGTAAGGTATTTGGGAAAACTCAAAACACGAAAGTTGTAGGCCTTTGAAAAGCTTTCCAATGGTATATTATGGAGCCCGAACGGATCTCTATCCAAAAAGTTATGCGCGTTTTACAGAACAGTATGCGATATACGCGCCCTGAGCGCGCCTCTAGCGCGGCCGCGCTTCTTTTGAGGCAATGTTACTGCCGTTTTACGCGGTCAGTAGCGCGGTCAGGTCTATAGGTGCGCGGGCGCGCTCGTGGGGGGTCATTTTAAAGCCCTACTTCGTCCCCCACAGCTCCAAAACATAAAAACTTGCTCTAGAAAGGGGAACTCTCAAAAACCTAACTCCTTAAGGGTCCTTCCACCACCCAAGGTATATTTTAATGGTGATTCTAAGTTAATTTCAATTTCCCAACATCTTATTAACATGGGAAAACCCTCCATATCATTAGATATTCGATTGGGACATCATTGTTGAGAGAAGGAAGCCTAGAACTCGAATTCAAAGGGTTTGAACTTCAAAAAGGTAATGTCTTCATCCTCTAATTGATTCTAGCATTGGTTTAATGATTTTAAACTCTTGTTCATGAGATATGAGTTGATGGGTTTGATAGAAATGCATGAGCGATTATAGGTTTGGGGTGTTGATTGTTAATTATTGGTTAAGGGTGTTGTTTACTTTATGGGTGATAAAGAATAATGTTGATTATAACCATTTAAGACTTTAGAATTTATCTAGGAACAAGAGAATGTGTTATTGGGTGTAGAGACACCATTAATAAGGACTATGAAGCTTTATTCTCACCAAGTGTTTGATAAGATACTTAAGTGACGAAAACATGAGCATCATAGCTAATATGGAATCCCTTTGACTTGTATTGCTATAGATTAAAGTTGAAAGGGTTGACGAACGTTGTATTACGCTCAAGAGCAGGAAGTTAAGGTATGTGAGGCTAACTCTCTATGTTTGGGAATGTTAATAATTCTCCCTACATTATGTTCCTTTCCCACGTTGCTAATTGCCTCAAAGATATAGTTTAGCCTAATTCCTCGAATAGTTGTAGAACTTCTATTCTCTAGCTTCATAACTCGTTCATGACTTTCATTCTGAACGTTGTGAGCTCAGTTCGTATTCAATATAGACTTGGGCTTGATGTCCATGAGTCTCGGTATAGCTTACTCAACATGTCATAAACAGTTAAAGTATCAGTGTTCATAATCAGTTCAAGAATACATGTCTCAGTCTAGTCCTATTCAGTCTTCCAGTATTATGTAACTCAGTGTGACTCATCATTTCAGTATCATGTATTTTAATATGATTCTCAGTTCCTGATTTTATATTCTTGAATGTTGAACACCTGTATTTGGGCCTGAGGCCGCAGTTTATGTTTTATGCATCTTTGGGCCTGAGGCCGCAGTTATGTATACGTATACTTGGGCCCGAGGCGCAGTTGTGCACATATATATATATATATATATATATATAGGGTCTGAGGCCACAGTTTGATATTCAGATAAACAGGTTGTTCATCATTCAGAAGAGGGAGTATTCATAACCTTACTTCCTATGTTTAGTTCAGCTATCAGCTATCAGTTATCAATTTCAGTTACTGTATTTACAGTTCTTTCCTTCAGTTGTTTTACATACCAGTGCAATTCAAATGTACTGACGTCCCGTTTCGCCCGGGGCCTGCATCTCGCGATGCAGGTAACGATTTACAGGTTGACGATTCTGCTTGCTAGGACATCTCGTATCAGTTAGTGGCGAGCCCCAGTCTTCGGGGCATTATCCCTCCCTTTTTCAGTCATTATAGTATTTTCGTTAATAAGGTATACCGGGGACCTTGTCCCGGTAAACAGTTAGCATTTTCAGTATTCTTTAGAGGCTTCGTAGACTATAACCTAGTCAGTCAGATATTAGCAGGCTTTCATGTGTTAGCCTTGTCGGCTACTTGTTTATACTTGCAGACCTTTCAGTATTTTCCGCATCTATTATATTTCAGTCAGACTCTTTAGTAGATTATAATGTTTTATATTTACCTCTAGCTCATAGTTATACCACATGTTGATCCAGCCATACAGTTGGTTCGCTCGGTCACATACAGTCAGGCACCGAGTGCCGTGTTACGCCCAGACCATGGTTCGGGGCGTGACAAAGCTTGGTGAGCCCTAGGTTCAAGAGTCCTAGGGAGTCTATGAAGCCGTGTCCAGTGGGGCCTCTTTTATGTGTGTGCGTGCGCCACACGTGTAAATAGTTTACCACCAAGACATTTAGGATTGTTCCATTTCTTTCATACTCTAGATCGTGCAATTAGATCTATGCTTTCAGGAATCTTTCTAACCCGTGCGAATTGTGTATTTCAGAAGAAAAAAATGCCTGCAAAAAGAAAGTACACCAGGAGGGCCTCAGCTACTAGCCAGGGGGCTACAACTAATGCTGCTCAGGAGGAGGACACTCCGGCCCAGGGGGTTGCATCGGGCTCAGTGCCCAGTGCTTCAGACATGGATGTCAGGGGAGCTATCCAGTTGCTCACCCAGATCGTTGCTACTCAGGCTCAAAGGCAGGGAACAAGTGATGTTCATGAGATGGGTAGTTCCAGGTCTAGGGAATTCCTCAACATGAAACCTCCCGTCTTCACAGGGTCCAAAAAGGATGAGGATCCGCAAAATTTCATTGATGAGGTTCAGAAGATATTTCGAGTGATGCATGCCAAAGACACTGAGGCAGCAGAGCTTGCTGCGTACCAGCTGAAGGATGTTGCCAACACTTGGTATGAAACATGGGAAGAGTCCCGAGGGGAGGATGCGGCTCCTACGACCTGGAAGGAGTTTGTAGATGCGTTCCTTGAGCACTTTCTACCTATTGAGGTCTTGGAAGCTAAGGCTTTGGAGTTTGAGAGACTCAGACAGAATGATATGAGTGTGAATAGGTACTACCTCAAGTTCGTCTCTCTGGCCAAGTATGCTCCGGAAATGGTACGTGATATGAGGGCTAGAGTTAGGCGGTTTGTGTTGGGACTTTCAGATGATTTGTTTGCTGATGCTAATATAGCTGCTCAGAATAATGACATGACCATCACTAAGATGGTTGCCTTTGTTCAAGGGAAAGAAGACAGGTTGAAGGAAGAAGAGCGACTACAGAGAGAGAAGGAGAGGGAATTCAGCAAGAGAGCTAAGTCTACAGGAAATTTCAACCATGGGGGATCTCAAGCAGGAGGAAATCGCCAGTTTTTCAAGAAATCAAAATCAGGACCTGCTCCATCTTCAGCTAGTGCACCGGTTCAGAGGTCAAAGTTTAACAAGAAAAACCAGAATTTCAGAACAACAGACTCACAGTCACAGACTAGTGTGGGCTACAGAGTCCCCGGTTACCCTATTTGCAACACGTGTGGTAAGAGGAACCCAGGGTTGTGTTGTTTGGGCACAAATGGTTGCTTTGGGTGCGGTCAGTAGGGCCACTTCTTGAGGGATTGTCCATCGGCAAAGCAGAACAATGGAGGCAATGTAGCTCAGTCCACTAATTCAGCAGCCCATCATAACTCTCAGGCCCAACAAGGGCGCGGTGCAGCAAAGTCTAATAATGCAGGCGGTGGTCGAAACCGCTTGTATACACTGGCAGGCCATCAGGATACAGAGGCTCGTGGAGATGTTGTCACAGGTATGCTAACATTATTCACTTTTGATGTCTATGCTCTTATAGATCCGGGGTCCACTCTATCTTATGTAACTCCATATATTGCTAAGAAATTTGGGATAGAACCAGAAAAGTTGTGTGAACCCTTTGAAGTGTCCACTCCAGTTGGAGAATCAGTTATACCAAGGTGTGTCTATAGGGGATGTCCAGTCAAAGTGTATCATCGTCTTACTGTAGCAGACTTAGTAGAATTAAAGATGGTAGACTTTGATGTGATCATGGGCATGGATTGGTTTGAGTCATGTTATGTCACAGTGGGTTGTAGAACCGAAATAGTAAGTTTTGAATTTCCGGTGAACCAGTCTTAGAATGGAAGGGTGATGCAGTAACACCTAGGGGTAGGTTTATTTCCTATCTTAAAGCCAGAAAGATGATCTCTAAAGGATATATCTATCACCTGGTTCGAGTGAAGGATGCAGATGCTCAGATTCCCACTCTCCAGTCGGTGCCAATTGTAAATGAGTTCCCGGAAGTGTTTCCCGAAGATCTCCCTGGAATCCCTCCCGATAGAGAGATTGACTTTGGAATTGATCTATTTCCAGGCACTAAGCCGATATCTATCCCGCCTTATAGAATGGCTCCAGCAGAGTTGAAAGAGTTAAAAGTCCAGTTGAAAGATCTTCTAGATAAGGGATTTATAAGGCCAAGTGTCTCACCTTGGGGCGCACCGGTCTTGTTTGTCCGAAAGAAAGATGGGTCTTTGCGTATGTGCATTGACTNAGACTTTGTATTTTGTTAGTAAAAATCTTAGTCTTTTCGTGAATTTTGTGACACCAGATTTCGTGGGTAGACATGTATTTGGAGTATTTGAATTTATTTTAACTCTTCCGCACTTTTCATTTGTTTAGCTATAGTTACTATTTATAATTGTTTGGGTTGATTATTAATGTGTGGAACCTTAATAGTTGGCTTGCTTAGCTTTCACGAGTAGACACCATCACGACTCCCGGGGGTGGGAAATCCGGGTCGTGACAATAATTTTCTGGCAAAATGGTGCTAATTTACACCCCTTAGCCCAAGGTGCCACAAAATATGATGTTCGGGAATAAGGGCGGATCTAGTGCAAAGGCTTATGGATTCTTATGAACCCAGTAACTTTTACATAGACCATGTATTTGCAGAAAAAAATAAGAGAATATTTAGCTTGAAACCCAATTCGTTGATCCAATTATTATGTATATTAGTTTGAAATCATTCTGGGAATTCATAAGCTTAAAATTTTAAATCCGCCTCTGTTCCGGAAGAGTTAATCCTACAATTTCAATGAATTGATTGTAAAAAGAAATTGTCATTAAAATGTAGGACAAATGCAAGATTTAATCGGAAATCCTATAGCCACAAATCCAATGGTCCAATAGGGGCAAATACTTAAATACACGAGCTAAGTGAATACTCATTTGCACCAATACCTATGGCCTTATCCTCACTACTATCCCCTCAACCAGTTCAAGTTTCTTCAACCTCCACACATTCTATTCCCAAGCATTACCACTTCTCTCATTCAACCTCTGTTTCTCTCCAAAATACTCCTAGTTTCACCTCCTTTCCAACCATTACTTGTCCTCAAAATCAAAAATGGCGGACCAATGTTTCTTTCTTCCCTGCTTTCTTCAACAAGACCAAAGACCCTACACCTATTAAACAAGAGCTTCTTGAGGCCATTGCCCCTCTTGATCGTGGCGCTGATGCCACTCCTGAAGACCAGCAAATAATTGATCAGGTAATTTGCTTAATTACTGCTCCCCGTCCTAATTTATGTGACACATTTTGCTTCTCGAGATTCAAATTATGTGAAGTTTGATATTCTGAGATGTACTTTTTTATCATATTGACAATTAACATGAGAAGAATTGCAACTTATACGCCTTTTGTTTCAATTTGTTCGACACTTTTCGGAGTACGATAGTTAAATTGTGGTATGAATTCAGACTTAAATATTTCTAGTTTTTTAAAGAAAATTTATATATTTATAAATACATAAAAAAAATACTACATAAGTTATACGTAATATTTAATAATTCAAAAATATTTAAATACAATTTGGACAATATGGTCAAAGAAAATCTTGTTTGACTCCCCAAATAGTAACAGGTTCATTCTTTGAAGTAGAGGAAGTAGTACTTTTTATTTAGTTTTTGAATATTCAAATTTTAATTTTAAAATACTGAGTTGAACAAATCTAATTTTGCTTTAAGGATTTGTCAAATTGATTCTCAATAAGTAAAATGTGTCATATAAAATCTATGTTTAAGACTTGTTCAATGTCTATGAGTAGAAGCAGAGCTAGGATTTAAAATACCGAATTATAGGCCTTTAAAGTGCTTGCGTTATAAATTAATAATTTATATATATATACTTTTCAGACATAGTTTGTATCAAATCTACTGTGTTCGACCGAACCCGTAGCTCCGGCTCCGTCTATAAGTTCCGGTAAATGTTAGTAAGAGTTAGATTAGCAAAGATGATCCTGTGAAATTGTGCACATCATTTCATAATCTTGTCAATTTTTGCCTTAACAATGTTGTTTGATTAGATTGCTCGCAAACTTGAAGCTTGCAATCCAACAAAGGAACCTCTCAAGTCAAATCTTTTAAATGGAAAATGGGAACTTATATACACAACATCAAAGTCAATTTTACAAACACAAAGACCCAAGATTTTAAGATCTAGAGTAAATTACCAAGCAATAAATGGAGATACACTTCGAGCTCAGAATATGGAAGGATGGCCATTTTTCAACCAAGTTACTGCAGATTTGACCCCATTGAATTCAAGAAAAGTGGCAGTAAAGTTTGATTATTTCAAGATTGGTGGGATTATACCTGTTAAAGCACCAGGAAGAGCTCGAGGTGAGCTTGAAATTACTTACTTGGATGAAGAATTGAGAGTATCAAGAGGTGATCTTGGCAACTTATTCGTTTTGAAAATGGTGGACCCTTCTTATAGGGTCCCTACTTGAGATTGAATACTGCATCCGTTTCAATTTATGTGAATTTATTTGACTGGATACGAATTTTAAGAAAGAAATAACGACTTGTAAAACTTGTGGTCCTAAGCAAGCCATAATATTTGTGTGGCTATAATATTCTTTTGAAACTTTAAACATGCCAGTATTTGTATGACTATAAAAAGTTTCTCATTGAGCGTAGAACTGAATGTTTAAGTTAAATTGTTTCCAAATATAAAAAGAGATCATTCTTTTTTACGCCGACATAAAAAATAGATTCAAATAAACTGAAACAGAGGGAATAGTTATCTAGCGTCACAACTTATTTCAAATAGTTTGTGCAAATTATTTGAAAAAATTTCTCCATTTTAATCTATACAGGATTACATTCGTAGCGATCGAGTAACTCTGAAATGCATAACAAATCTATACTAGTACAGTACTCCCTCCGTCCCTATTTGTTTGATGCATTTCGAATTTCAAGAGTCACACGAGTTTTTCTTTGAGCATTATTTTTGTATACGCCTTCTGAATATTAAGAATGGAGTATTAATTATTGTGACTTATAGTACTTTTGATGTAGTTTTTAATTAAGTATATTTTTTTTCAAAAAATTGAAGAGTCCATATCCAAAATCGTAGCCAAAATTGAAAAGTTTAACTCTCAAAATTCGAAATACATCAAACAAATTGGAATAGAGGAAGTAATATTTAACTATGATTTTCAATCTTCAAAGTTCAAATGCCAAGGACAAAGGATGGTAACAAAGTAACATCAAGGACATTATTCCACTTCTCACCTTACCATTATTTTCTTCCCTTTCTATGTTATCTCTATCACCCACACCAAAGCTGTATAAATTCTCTCAAACATCACAAAATTGACAACAAAACATATCATAAAACAACCAAAGAGCTCGCACTTTTATTATAAACTGGTTCTTATTTTTCTAAGACAATTTTTTCTTGATATTATTTTTTGAGTGGCTATTTTTCACATGACCCTGCGTGAATGCAGGATGTCTTGTGACCGGCCTGCCCGTTGTTTGATCTAGGAGAATAATCCTTGAAGTTGTTCCACCATTTTCTTATCCAATTGGAATGCTTTGGAAAGAACATCTTCAACAAGAGGTGGATTTGATCCAAAAACTTCACTAGCAACCACAATAAGTCCAGGATTCTGGCTATTCAAAGCACCAAAAACAGTTGCATTAGTATGTCCAACATTATACTGAAAGTGAATAAGTCCTTGTGGGAACACAAACACATCTCCTGGATTCAATATTTTGGTAAACGAACGAGTTTTTAATGGATTAACAGTGTCAGGAGCCAAAAATCCAACATAAAGAGTACCTTCCAAAACAACAATAATCTCAGTACCGCGAGGGTGTGTGTGTGGTGGTATAAGGCCAAACGGTGAAAAATCTGCGCGAAGTATAGAAATGCCAAGAGTGTTAAGTCCTCCCAGTCTATTTACATCTACCACATTTACAGCTGATCCCATTCCTGGTAAAGGATTTCCACTAACGTTAAGTCCTGAAAGAAAGAAATCATCTGCTGTCGCGAGTTTTGGATCTTTGCAAAATTTTCCATTCACGAATACTGCAACAATAAAGTAGAACAAAATTAAGTATTAGTGTAAATGAAAATTTAAAGAAATCAGAAAAGGAAATAGTTTAACTTCTATAACGCTGATAGTGTAAACGAATGTTTACAGAAGAGGTCACCTAACAAATTAATAACTACAGAGGATATTTTACGAAACAATTATTTTGTTGATTTCCTGCTAAAGAAACAGGGCAACTTCTATCCGGAGTTTGATCATTGGAAAGAGTCACGCCTGCACCAAATGAATGAAATGAGTGGAAATTTTCCTTCCCCTGACCTATTTTTTTTATAGCTGAGTGGTCAATCCTGATCCAACCATTGGCATCCGTTTGAAGATGGAAGGTTGTGCTAAGACTCACGCTGCTACCCAAAGTCGGGTGCTAGACATTCATATATTCGCCTAGCACGGGATAAAGGGAAATTTAGGTCATGTTAAAATACGACTTATGGCATCTAATGGTCAAATGCCTACGTTCAATTTATCTTTGAAAACTCAAACAGACAGAACAAACGAACTAGGGGACGAACAAATATTAGTCAATATAGTGGGAGCGGTTTGTTATAAAAGACGAATATCCCCTTTCTATTACATTAACGTAGATACTTATGTATAACTAGTTAAAATAATAAGTGGAGAAACAAAGTAAGTAATCTGCTACAACATGTTAAAAATATCCCGAGAGCATAATAAAATACTACATCATTAAATCGAAAAGCAATATGAATATAAAGGAGAGGTTTTGCTAAACGGTTATTTACCTGCAGACTTGGAGTCACTAACTGCAATACAGAAGTCCTGAAAAGGGCTAGGATCAAAGGAAGAACCAAAAGGAAAAATGAGACCAACAATGACTAAGATAATTGTGAGGCAGCAAAAATCCATTTTGGATCCAAACAACTAATAAAGCTTTCTTGAATTATATTAAAACTTCGTTTTTCTTGTGGGAATTGTATAATAGATCACAGGTGATGAAGTGCACTGGAAATTAATCTCAGCCTATTTATAGATGGTTGTCATTTGTCAGCATTGTTTTTCCTATACCTTAACAGTTTAACTTTAGAATTAAGTTTCCTAGTCGTTTCTTATTGTAATAAATACTGATTAATTATTTCTTGAAAATAGCCACCTTATTCATAACTTGTTTTTGACATTGTAAACCTCATTCATCTGTTTACCCTTAAGCTCCCTTAAAATAGAAGAAAACTGAGAAGTTGATATATTACCGTAACACAGCATCAAATTATTCTTCTTGGTTATATCATGTCGGTAGAGAGAATTAATTAAATTATACTTTAAGTCTTGGATAAGCTCCCTAAGGAGCTCAATAGATGAGTTGATAAGGTAAAATTGCTTATCCTAACATGATATTTATACCAAATCAATAAATATAACATACAAACTTTTCCAAACTTTATTCTGCTTGGAAAGGCAGCCCAGTGCACTAAATTCCTGCTATGTGCGGGGTCTTGGGAAGGGCCGGACCCAAGGACCTATTATACGCAGCCTTATCATACATTTATGCAAGAAGCTGTTTCCACGGCTTGAACCCGTGACCTCCTGGTCACATGCATGGCAGCAACTTTACCAGTTACGCCAATGCTCCCCTTTAATAAGAACTAAGAAGGGAAGATTTAATAAAACATATGGTCATGCCTGCATCTTTATTTTAACAGTTCAACAGAACTAGTAACTATTGCACACCACAACTTTCACCACACAGTAATTGACATCCTGCTGGGTGACCGATAGTGGCTCCGGCCTGTTTGCTAATAGATCTGCCCCCGCTAGTAGACAACAACAAAAGCACATGAATATCCAGAATATTAATGTTTGCCCAAAAAAATCATTGGCGATTTTTCACTGGAAGACAGAGGCAGCAACAAGTTTGCAATTTCTGAGTTTATATGCAGTTACGATGCTTGATTTTGGATCGTGATAAACTTAATATTAGAGTCCTAGCTTTAAAGTTGTGTGAGTCAAGGAACAATGACTTAGTAGAGTCTCGTTTATGGATGTATTGAATCTCATACTTATAAGCTAGATCAGGCACAGAGGCATTTAAGAAAGTTTCCCGTTCTTTGATTCTTCCTTGTGCTATAGAACTTGAAGTAAGGAATATGATATCCTTCGTTTCCACCTATGCAAGGGAACACGTTCAACTGATCAAGTACTAGCAGTTAATGATATATATTAATTCTAATTCCATAGATACATATGTGTTAGGATATCTTGAATAAGGACCCAAAATATTCTTATGAGAAATATTAACCCTATTAACCAATAAATCAGATAAATTAATTAGTCAATTTATGTGAAAAACTCAACAGGATTGTTAGCTGACTCATATATGGTAATTCTAATTCCATCGACACATATGTATTAGGTTAGCTTGAATAAGGACTCAAAAATATTCTTATGAGAAATATTAACCCTATTAACCAATAAACCAGATAAATTAATTAGTCAATTTATATGAAAAACTCAACAGGATTGTTAGCTGACTCATAGCACTGAAATATTATTTCTTACTGAATTTAGTCTCTAAGTTTGCCTACTTGTCTTTGTTAATTGCTTTATTTTAGTATTTTATATTATTTGTAGTTATTTAAAATCATCAACTTGAGAAACCGTTTGAATAAATAATTCGTTTTAGTCTAATTTAGTTGATAGCTAATAACAAGTCCTCGTGAGAACGATACTCTACGTACTTATCACTTTATTACTTGTCGATCGTGCATACTTGCAAGTACTTGTTGCAAAAATGGTCATACATTCAACACTAAATATCATTGAACTTTTATTATTTGTGGAATTGTGGTACACTTGAGAGAATCTAAGAGTTACAGAGACATAGATCTTTCTCAAATTTTATTCTGTAGTGAACAACTTTACAAGTAAGAAGAGAAGATTTATTAGAACTTACCGGCATCCCTGCATCTTTATTTCAATAGTTCAACAGAACTATTAACTATTTGCAAACCGCAACCTTCACTACATGATTGACATCATGCTAGTGAGCGATAGCGGCTCATGTTTACTAATATACTAACTTATCACTGATCAAAGATTATATAAAGCCCGGTATTATCAGAAAGCATATATAGGTGTCATGTCCTTTGATGACCAGCGTTTGTGACATGTCTTATTTAGGAGAATTTCTTCCGAAGATCTTCAATCACCATCTTATCCAATTTAAAAGCTTTGGCAAGATAATCATCGCTAATAGGAGGATCAGAAGCAAAGATTGAACTAGGAACTATGGCAGATATATAATTTGCGCCGTTGAAAGCCTGGATTAGTGTTGCACTAGTGTTTCCCACATTATATTGAAAGTGAATATGACCTTGTGGAAAAACAAACACATCACCAGCATTCAAGATCTTGGAAACGAGTTGAGTCTTTTGCAAGTTACTTGAATTAGGAACAAGAAAGCCAACATATAAACTACCCTCTAAGACAGTCATGAGCTCAGAAAAAGGATGTGAATGAAGTGGTACGAGAGCTAATGGCTCGTATATTAAACGAATTATAGTAATACCAATAGTATTGATTGCTGGAATTGTTCTTGCATCTACCACAGATGCATAGATACCATCATAGTTAGCCAATGGTTTGAATTGATTAGGATTAAGCGCTGATGAAGCAAAGTAATCATTTGCATTTACAAGCTTTGAGTCTTCGTATATCTTTTCCTTCTCCAAAACTGCACGCATAGGTTAAACAAAACAACATCTTTATATGACGACTGGATACGAAATTTAAGTAATAAAGAAAGAAAGATATTTGAAACTTATGGTTTTATAATATTTGTGTGACTTTATAACTTTTTATACTTGCAGTTAGGGGCGTACACAAGAATTTTTGTAAGCAATGTCGAAATTTATAGAAGAACGAGAATAATAACTTTAATTATTAAACTTTTAGACAAGAAATAACTTTAGTCTATTGGTTTTGTTGAGTCTTAAGTTAGAAAAAGTCTTGAATTAAATTTTACTTCATCACAATTTTTAATCACATAGATTCTCTCAAATATTTGCAAAAAAGATGTGCTAGTTGTGGTTCGAACCTCTAACCTCTTAGAGTAAAATCAAGCACATAACCGTGCTAAGAGATAATTTATTTAAAGTGGTGTCATTTTATCCTACTTATCCGCTTCATCACAGTACTAACACATATATTTAGTAAAAAAATTCGACCAAGCAGTGTCGTGTGACACCGCTTCGATAAATGTGCATCCACCCCTGCTTGCGGTTTTAAACAAATTATAACATTTGTATAAGCTTGTCATTAAGTGTAAAATAAGAAGGTCAAGTTAAACAATTGTTTTCAAATTTTAAAAAGTATTATAATTTTTTGGAACAAATTAATAAAGAAATATATGATGACCGAAATAGTGTTATGTAAACAACATAAATCCAGAAAGTGAGAACTAATATTGTTTGAAAAAGAATGAATTACCAGCAGCTTCAGGGCCTTTAAGATGAAATGCACAAGCAAAGGAAGAAAGGAAGATAGTGCTGATTAACAAGCATAGGGTCATTGTTATTGCACTATTTGCTTCCATAGCAAAATCTCTAGCTCTCACAATGTTGTTTTGCTTTGAGTTTTCTGTTTGTATTTCTTTCAAACAACTAGAGATGTGTGACTATTTATAGTTTGGATCTTGTTATTTTGTAATAGGAAAAATTATGGTATTGGTAACTCAAATTATAAGTAAAATCCAATAAAATTTTCATAGTATCCGGTCAAAATATTTAACTTACGGCTTGTTTGGAAGGTTGTTACCTATTGTGTTGTATCGTATTATCACTTTAAATATAATGTTTGTTTTAATTGTTATTTAAATTTTATTGTATCATATCGTCAAATTCGTCGTTACGAAACGACGAATAGTGTCACTTTTTGTAACTACCGATTTGGTATGGCTATGTCATTACCTTATTTTTTTTCTCTCATCTTGTCCTTCCTTATTGTATTAAATAATTTTATTTTATCCTTTACCCTACCTTTTTATATAATAATTCTACCTCATACCTTAATTTTTTCTTTTTAATATTGCAAGTTTATGCTAAATATTATTGGTGCATGGCTTCATGAAACAACGACAAACAATACAATCTATCCAAATATTATATACATCGAAACCATACAATACAATATAAAACCTTACTAAACTAGACATAACAGCCATCCAAACAAGCTGTTAATTTCGATAACATATTTTGGTGTCTAATTTTGATACAGAAGTCTAAACAAGGCTTTTAGCCCTTTAACACCGTTATACTGAACGAAACATCAAACTCTATGCTTAATTCAAGTAAAAACAGGACAAACCTAGGACGCAACACCCCTAAAAATTAGGTACCAAGTAAAAACTAGAACAAATTTAGCTGACATTTTTCATTGAATTAAAATTGTAAATCTATTATTCCTCCCGTTCCAATTTATCTGACATACGAAAGAACGTCGTAAGTACTTTCTTATTTAGAAATAATTTAACTTTAAGCTTCTTATTTTACTTTTAATGAGATGATTTAGAGCCACACAAATGTCTATAACTTGTTCTAGAATACAAATTTCAAAAGTCTTTCTTAAACTCTCTATGCCGGTCAAGCAACACCACATCAATTAAAACGGAGGGAGTATTGTTGGTCACTTCTAAACACACAAAGCAAGAGAGAAATATTTTGCCTTCCGGGATCCTTCTTTCTTTAGTTTCCAATCAATGACTTAGGTAGCGTTCAGGGGCGGAGTCAGTGTTCTGGTTATGGGTTCGGCGAATCAATAACTTTGGTTAAAATCCTATATTTGTTTAGAACAATTTATAGTAATTATTTATAATTTAATAATTTAGAACCCAATAACTTAAAATGTTTAGAATTCCGAACCCCTTGAAATCCTAGCTCTACACTGGGAAGTTTATTTGAGGACAATTAGCTCATTCTTTAATGTTTTTTAAAGTTTAACTTTGTATTATAGTGATGACATATTTTGAAAAAATCATTTGGTAATGGAACTCTTTTATGTTTCTTTAAGAAAAGTCATTGCTGATCTTGGTGCAAGCCCAAGTGAACTTTGAGGCATGGTTGGACAATGACTCATTTAATAAGGAGAAATTTTCATAAAGCAATATAGTTTAGAGCCTAGTAACTATAGTTTGCCTAATTACCATTCGTAGCTACTGTTCAATTGTTACTAACTTGTATCACTTGTATTCAAATGTGCAACGTATACAACCTATGTCAATTGTATTTGTTTGCGTAATGAATAAAACATGTATCAACTCACCCACCGAATATATTATATATCAACTCTAACCAAGGTGAAATACAAAGGTGTATACAAAAGATACAACCTGTATCGACTGTATACATGGGTGTATATAAAGGATACAACCCGTATCAACCGTATTCAAACGCGTAAAGAATAAAATCAATGCTAAATACAGAAATACAAAAAAATAAAATGCTCTTGGAAAGAGTCAAACTCAAGACCTCCGCTAACTAAGTGGACGCTCTAACCAACTGAGCTACAAGAGCTTGTTGCTCTCTTATTTCAGTTCAAAATAATTAATTTTTTTTATGAATTTACTATAAAATTTAAATATAGCTACAAATGGTAAATTTGCTGAAAGTATAGCTACGAATGATAAATATAGTATATATATTTGACGTGCAGCGTAATTTTGCCTTTAATAAGTCAGCCCATCATGACCAGCCCAAACGGCCCATTTGCCACCTTTAAATTCTTGCACAGGAAGAAATTAAAGAGGCAGCACCAAGTGCAGCTTGGTGCAATTTCTGAGTTTATATGCAATCTCCTCATGCATAGGGATTCATGATTTGAACTTTATATATTTGGGTCCGGAATTCAATCAGATCCCATTTAATTTACTGAATTCAAAATCTATTATTTAATAAGGGAGCTCTTTAATATATATGTAGGGCTTAAGCCAAAGTTATTAGGTTCGGATGAACTCGTAACTCCTTCACTAAATCTACTCTTGTCCTCCACTAAATCCACTCTTGTCCTCATGCATGCTTTAGTAACATAATGATCGCCACGAACTCTTTTTTTTTTTTTAGGGGGGGGGGGGTAGGAAAATGGTTTGGTTGTTTGATAAAAGAAGAGTCATTTATGAGCTATGTACGAGGCAAAATGACAAGATTGAGTTAACACTTAGGACAATGAAAGAAAAAAGACAGTGAGGAGACAGACAAACTACGAGAGTAGTCGTTTCAGCTAGCTTTGAAATTGTCTCTTCCTGATAAAATTCAGATGCAGGAATTCTATTTAAATTCAATTAATCCAACACTAAAAAAAGATATAGAGGGGTACCAATTTGGCTTTAGGTGAATGATATTTTTGAGGGAGTCTTTGTGTATCACTTGATTTAAGTAGTTGATTTATTTTAGAAATTATATAGCTATTAAACATGTTAATTCCTCTCTCGGAAAAGACAAGGTGGCCAACATTTGAGTCAGTAAGCGCGTACCGGATTAGAACAATAACCAGACAATTTGTTATTCTTGACATTGTACTAGGAAGAACATGAACTAACTAGGACGATGGAACGAGAATTAGAGAAAATGTCTGCTTTCATATTGGAATAAGTTCACTCGCAATGTTGGATGTAATGTTTCTAATCCCTATTTGGTGCGAACTTTTAAGGAATGTGGGGATGAACAAGATCCAAATCCTTTAATCAGGGTCTTGGATAGAAATTTTTTTTGTAGAAAGTGTTTTTTCTTTAATGAGCCCTACGTAGTGCAAATCCAAAGTAGGTGGTCCAGCGTAGCGGTATCAATGAATATTTAAAAATCGACGAAATCGATCGAACCGTACCGTACCGACACTACAAAAAAAACGGGTAAATTGCGGAGGTTAAAATTGCAGTTTGCGGACGTTAGTAACCTCCGCTATTTGCTGTCACGGCGGTTGAGCAGCCCCCCGCAATAAGCATCGCCACTATTAATGTGCGGCAGATAAATGCGGGGGTTTCCCGAACCGCCGTGACAGCAAATAGCGGAGGTTTCTAACTTTCGCAAATTGCAATTTTAACCTTCGCAACTTCATGCGCGAATATAGATTTTTATTTTTAAAATTTAATTTGTTTTTGAGTGTGGGGTTGTAAACCCCCGCAATTTCTTATGTGTACACCATTAGGATCTATTCAATTTCTCTTTGGGGGTTTTAATTATCCCTATATATTTTTAAATATATTATAGAATTGATTTTTTATCATCAATTTGCCATACCCTTTCCCTAATATCAATTGAAATATTTATGCTTAAACCAAAACATTAAAATTAAAAAATATCAACATTTCATTAACCGTGAAAAATACTATGACAGAGTAGTATTAAATGTCATCAAGCTAAATTAGAACATCGTTAACCATCTGTATTAGTTAGCTATTACATTATCCTAATACATCCACTTCAATTAAAATGAATCTCAATGGCTATCACTGGGATTACTAGCGCCAGAAGATCTTCTTGCATCCATCGGTGAAACGGGTCCACTAGCCGCATCACTTGGCTGCAGCAAAAAGTAAAATAAAAATAAAAATACAAGTATTAAGAGGAATATCAGGAAACAAGTCATTGAGATAAAATATATGTTGTCTACTTAAACCAACAAAAAAGAATGAAACGGGATAAGGTACGAAGGCTCTAGTCTAAAAGGTAGACGGTATGCAACACGAATACAAAGAGAATAAAGAATTTGTTTAATTAGTGATACAACACTTATGGCAGAATTCATGTAGACTATTACTTCTTGCTTTTGAATTACTATCCTCTAACTTCGACCAGAATGTTCTGTTATACACAATTGTAAGAATGTTATACACTTATGACAGATTCTAGGTCATGATCTTGTTTGTCACTGGACTTAATCTTCATGAAAAATTCAACTAATCCTAATAAGTCAGTGACGAATGTGGGAACGGACATTTTAAATGTCTTAAAAGGAAAAGCACCACCAGTACATCAGAATAAAGATGCAATTAGTTGTGACGACCCAAAGGGTCATCACCTGTTTTTTCTCTTTTTCGCGCTTCCGAGGCCTTGAAAACCTCACTTTAAGTTGTCTCGATTTGCGTGCACAGTCCGGGCGCGTAGCTGGAAAGCTTAAATATGAATTCTGTATAAAAATTGATGAATTTTGATATTAATATGATTAAAGTTGACTTTGATCAACATTTTGGGTAAACGGGCCCGGACCCGTGATTTAACGGTCCCGGAGGGTCTGTAGGAAAATATGGGACTCGGGCGTATGCCCGGAATCGAAATCCGAGGTCCGAGCCCAAGAAATGAATTTTGTAAAAAAAATTGTTTTTCTGAAATTTATATGGAAATTTAAAACAAAAATGGATTAGAAAGCGTTGGTATCGGGCCCGTATTTTGGTTCCGGCGCCCGGTACAGGTCTTATATGTGGTTTAAGCGTTTCCTGTGAAATTTGGTCGAAATCGGACGTTGTTTGACTTGTTTCGGACCTAAATATCTAATAATGAAAGTTTAAGAAGTTTGATGAAAAAGTGATGATTTTGAGGTTTGATTCCTCGTTTATGACGTTATTTTGGCGATTTGATCGCATGGTTAAGTGCGTAGGATGTTGTTGAGTTAGTGTGTGTGTTTGGTTAGGAGCCCCGAGGGCTCGGGAGTGTTTTCGGAGGTGTTCGGGGTGGTTTTGGACTTAGGATGATAGCAGATTTTCTGCAATTTTTGCACAGGCATTCCCTTCTTCGCGTTCGCGGCCTTCAGCTCGCGTTCGCGATGCTTCCCAGGTTCCCTTCTTCGCGTTCACATCACAACTCTCGCGATCGCGTAAGCCAATTTCAGGACCCCCAGAAATTCCTTCTCCGCGTTCGCATTCCACAGTTCGCGAACGCGTAACTTCACCAGCTTCCTCATCGCGTTCCCATGGCTCTTCACGCGTTCGCGTATAACAATTTCTGGACCCCTCAGCTTTCCCCTTCGCGATCGCGTTTCCCCAATCACGAACGCGATGCCCTGTCCAGTTGCCCATCGCGAACGCAATCTCTCTCTCGCGAATGCGTAGGGCAAATTCGCCCAGTTATATTTTAAAGTTTTCAGAATCAAAACATACGGGTTTCACTCAAAATTCACACGAGCTCTCTACTTTCCCAAGCTCTAGGAGTCCATTGAAGCCCCCATTCTTCAAGACCACTTGGGTTAGTAAATCCCCACTTATTTCCTTCATTTTTCTTCATTAATTAGTGAATTTCTAAGCTTAAATCCCATGGATTGGGGTGGAAATTGGGGGAAATGGGTAGAATTAGGGCTTTTCAATTTTCTTTGATTTAGACCTCGTTTTGGGGTCGAATTTGGAAACAAATTGTATATTCGGGCTCGTGGGAGAATGGGTGATATGAAATTGGTTCGAACCTCGAGTTTTGACCAAGCGGGCCCGGGGGCAATTTTGGAATTTTTGGAAGAAAGGTTGGTAATCTATATTTAGGCATTGGGTTTGATTTGTTTAGCTATTATTGATACTATAAAGTCGTTATTTCATAGATTTGATTGAGTTGGAGCCGAATTCGAGAGGGAAAGCGGTCGTTGTGGATTGATTTAGCCGTGGAAGTTGAGGTAAGTGTTTGATCTAACTTTGGCTTGAGGGAATAGGATTAGAGTATTATTTGCTAATTGCTAATTGTCGAGTACGGTGTATAGGCATGGTGACGAGTATCTATACACTGGTGTCTAGCATGACCGTGAGTCCTTATTTGTGCTTATTCTAATTTTGTTGTGACTCTCCCTTGTGTAATCGATGGTTTCTATATAATGTGAAGGGTATGAAAAAGAATTATGATTTGTGAATTCTTTGGAGCATTGGCTAGAATGATAAAGTAATTATTGAGTAAGAAATGAAAGAAAGAGAAAGAAATGTGATTATTCCCTTGCCGGGCTGTATTCGTATAGTGATTATCTCCCTTGCCGGGATGTGAAAGTTATTGTTGTTGTTTCCTTGCCGGGATTTAACTGTTTACTTGTGTTTCCCTTGCCGGGATTTCTATTACTGTTTGTCTATCCCCTCGCCCCATTGGTTGTGATTGTTGCTTGGGTGAGGAAGAGTGATAAAGCACGAAGATTGATGCCGTGCACCATTTGTGTTGAGGATATGTTAATGCACGAAGGGACATTCCGTGCCATGTTTTGATTATTAATGCACGAAGGAACATTCCGTGCCATGTTTTGATTATTAATGCACGAAGGAACATTCCGTGCCATGTTTTGATTACTAATGCACGAAGGGTCATTCCGTGCCATGATATGAGTGTTTATGTGAGGGAAAGCACGAAGGATGGTGCCGTGCAACTGTTGTTTTATTTCTACTCTCGTTGACATTGTAGTTGTACCGTTTCATTCCTTATTTATTGATTTTGTATTCTAGACTGTTACAGCCCCTACAGCATGCTCCCCTCCCTCTTGACTGGTTAATTTCTGTATTCTTTTTTTCTATTGCAAATATATATATTGAACCGCACAGGTTTGTTTGGTAGTCCGGTCTAGCCTCGTCACTACTTCGCCGGGGTTAGGCCAGGCACTTACCAGCACATGGGGTCGGTTGTGCTGATGCTACACTCTGTGCATCTTTTTGCACAGATTTCGGAGCCGGAGCAGCTTTGGACAGCAGTAGGAGTTTTGGGAGCTGACTTCAGTCCAGAGATCCCGAGGTAGCCTTGCTGGCGTCCGCATGGCCCGGAGTCTCTTCTATCTTTACTTTAGTTTGTTATCCTTTGTACCGGGACAAACAGAATTATGTTTTTATTCAGACGTTGTATTTAGCATTCTCTAGACATTCGTGAGCTTGTGACTCCAGTTCTTGGGTAGAGGATTCTGTTAAACTTCCGCATTTTCTTCAGTTAATTATATATTGAAACTTCCGCTTTATCATATTATGTTTTGAGTTTATTAAATGATCGATAATTGCTAAAAGAAGTGAATTAAGTTGGCTTGCCTAGCTTCTATTAGTAGGCGCCATCACGACTCCCGAGGGTGGGAAATCCGGGTCGTGACAAGTTGGTATCAGAGCACTAGGTTACATAGGTCTCACGACATACGGACACACTTAGTAGAGTCTGAGGGATCGGTACGGAGACGTCTGTATTTATCCCCCAGAGGCTACAGAGTTAGGAAAATTTCACTTTTGTTCTTTCTTGTCGTGCGATTCTGTTTCTCAATACTGATTGTCTTTCTACTTTGTTCTTTCGCATATGGCGAGAACACGTGCTTCCTCTTCTACCGCGCAGCAGCCCGAGCCCCCAGCAGCAGCTCCTACGAGGGGCAGAGGGCGAGGCCGAGGCCGTGCCAGAGGCCGAGGCAGGGGCAGAGCTCAGCCCCGTGCAGCAGCCCCAGAGGTGGAGCCTCATGTTGATTATGATGAGGAGGTTCCAGCCCCAGCAGCTCCGGTGGGCCCAGCTCAGGTCCTAGAGGGGTTTATAGCCACCCCAGTTCTTCAGGACGCTTTGGTCAGGTTGGTAGGCTTTATGGAGAGCGTCTCTTGCGCGGGTTTGCTTCCAGTAGCACCAGCCACTTCTCAGGCTGGAGGAGGGGTTCAGACTCCTGCTACACGTACTCCGGAGCAGGTAGCTCCCCAGGCTCAGGTTTCAGTGGTTCAGCCAGCTGTGGCAGTTCAGCCGGGTATTGTGACTCAGACCGGCGATGGAGTGGCTATGTCCGCAGATGCTTTGTAGAGGCTGGATAGGTTCACCAAGCTCTTCACCACCACATTCAGCGGTGCTTCGACAGAGGACCCCCAGGATTTCTTATATAGCTGCCATGAGGTTATTCGGACTATGGGTATTGTGGAGACAAATGGGGTCGACTTCGCCACCTTTCATCTATCTAGATCCGCCAAGACTTGGTGGAGGGACTATTGTTTAGACAGGCCAGTAGGGTCGCCATCCCCGACTTGGGACCAGTTTGCAGAGTTGTTTTTGGAGAAGTTTCTCCCAGTTACTCAGCGAGAGGCTCTTCGCAGGCAATTCGAGCGCCTCCAGAAGGGCTCTATGACAGTCACTCAGTATGAGACCCGGTTCATTGATCTAGCACGCCATGCTATTGTTATACTCCCCACCGAGAGAGAGGGTGCGGAGGTTTATTGATGGATTGATTCAGCCGATCTGTCTCCAGATGGCTATGGGAGCTGGGAGTGAGATTTCTTTTTAGGAGGCGGCCAATGCGGCCCGTAGGGTTGAGATGGCTCTTGCACGGGGAGGTGGGCATGGGTCAGATAAGAGGCCCCGTCATGCAGGTAGGTTCAGTGGTACCTCGACTGGAGGTAGGGATTCTTATGGTAGAGGCCATCCTCCGAGGCCCTTTCAGTCAGCTCTCCAGGTCTCTCATGGTACTTCAGATGGTCGTGGTTCTCAGCCGCATTATTCTGACCAGCAGCTTCACAGTTCCCCCATCAGCACCCATCAGTGCCCCACCACTTCAGAGTTTTCGGGGTGGACATTCAGGTCGACAGGGTCAGCAGTCTCAGCAGCCGAGGGCTTGTTACGGTTGCGGTGACCCGGGTCACATTGTTAGATTTTTCCCTCGAGCTTCGGGTAGTTCCCAGCAGCAGGGTCATCGCCCCATGATTCAGGCACTAGGTGATCCACAGGCCACCTAGCCAGCTAGAGGCCGGGGTAGAGGTCATAGAGGTGGAGGTAGAGATCATAGAGGTGGAGCTCGGACCGCCAGAGATAGAGGCCAGCCAGCAGCCGACTGTTCCAGAGATGTGGTTCAGCAAGGTGGGGCCCAGTCCCCGGTGTTATGCTCTTCCAGCCAGGCAAGAGGCTGAGTCTTCAATACTTATTCAAGCAAAAGGAGTTGAATTTGAGGCAGAGGAGATGGTTGGAGTTATTGAAAGATTATGATGTTACTATTTTGTATCACCCGGGGAAGGCCAATGTGGTGGCCGATGCATTGAGTAGAAAGCCCGTCAGCATGGGTAGTCTTGCTTATATTCCGGTCAGCCAGAGACCGCTTGCTTTGGATATTCAGGCCTTGGCCAATCGATTTTTGAGGTTGGATATTTTTGAGCCTAGCAGAGTGTTAGCTTGCACGGTCGCTCGTTCTTCATTATTGGAGCGTATCCGTGATCGGCAGTTTGATGATCCCCATTTGTGTGTCTTGAGAGACACGGTGCAGCGAGGAGGTGCCACGAAGGTGACCTTAGATAGCGATGGTGTTTTGAGATTGCAGGGGCGAGTTTGTGTGCCCAATGTTGATGGGATTCGAGAGCTGATCTTAGCGGAGGCCCACAGTTCTCGGTATTCTATTCACCCGGGCGCCGCGAAGATGTATCAGGATCTGAGGCAGCATTATTGGTGGCGCAGGATGAAGAAAGATATTGTTGCATACGTGGCTCGATGTTTGAACTGTCAGCAGGTTAAGTATGAGCATCAGAGGCCTGGTGGTTGGTTTCAGAGGATTGAGCTTCCCGAGTGGAAGTGGGAGAGAATTACCATGGATTTCGTTACCGAACTTCCGTTGACTCGGAAGAAGTTTGATGCGATATGGGTTATTATTGATAGGCTGACCAAGTCAGCACATTTCATTCCTGTGGCAGTCTCCTATTCATCCGAGAGGTTAGCTGAGATTTATATCCGGAAGATTGTTCGCCTTTATGGTGTGCCGGTATCTATCATTTCGGACCGGGGTACGCAGTTTACCTCGCGTTTCTGGGGTGCAGTTCAGCGAGAGTTGGGCACACGGGTTGAGTTGAGCACAGCGTTCCATCCTCAGACGGACGGTCAGTCCGAGCGGACTATTCAGATTTTGGAGGATATGCTCCGGGCTTGTGTTATCGACTTTGGAGGTTCGTGGGATCAGTTCTTGCCCTTAGCGGAGTTTGCCTACAACAACAGCTACCAGTCCAGCATTCAGATGGCTCCATATGAGGCGTTGTATGGTAGGCGATGTCGGTCTCTAGTTGGATGGTCTGAGCCGGGAGAGGCTCGATTATTGGGTACAGATTTAGTTCAGGAGGCCTTGGATAAGGTCAAGATCATTCAGGACAGGCTTCGTTCGGCTCAGTCGCGGCAAAAGAGTTATGCAGATCGTAAGGCTCGAGATGTAGCTTTCATGGTTGGTGAGCGGGTATTGCTTCGAGTGTCGCCTATGAAGGGCGTGATGAGATTTGGGAAGAAGGGCAAGCTTAGCCCTAGGTTCATTGGCCCGTTTGAGATTCTCGATCGTGTGGGAGAGGTGGCTTATAGACTTGCCTTGCCGCCTAGCTTGTCAGTCGTACATCCAGTGTTTCATGTGTCCATGCTTCGGAGGTATCACGGCGATCCAGCCCACGTGTTAGATTTCAGCACTGTCCAGTTGGACAAGGATCTGTCTTATGAGGAGGAGCCGGTAGCTATCCTAGACCGGCAGGTTCGACAGTTGAGGTCGAAGAGTTTTCCTTCAGTGCGTGTTCAGTGGAGAGGTCAGCCTCCAGAGGCATCGACTTGGGAGTCCGAGTCTGATATGCGGAGCCGTTATCCTCATCTTTTTCCTGACTCAGGTACTTCTTTCTTTTGTCCGTTTGAGGACGAACGGTTGTTTTAGAGGTGGAGAATGTGACGACCCAAAGGGTCATCACCTGTTTTCTCTCTTTTCCGCGCTTTCGAGGCCTTGAAAACCTCACTTTTAGTCGCCTCGATTTGCATGCGCAGTCCGGGCGCGTAGCCGGAAAGCTTAAATATGAATTATGTGTAAAAATTGATGAATTTTGATATTAATATGATTAAAATTGACTTTGGTCAACATTTTGGGTAAATGGGCCCGGACCCGTAATTTGACGGTCCCCGAGGGTCCGTAGGAAAATATGCGACTCGGGCGTATGCCCGGAATCGAAATCCGAGGTCCCGAGCCCGAGAAATGAATTTTTTAAAAGAAATTGTTTTTCTGAAATTTATATGGAAATTTGAAACAAAAATGGATTAGAAAGCGTTGGTATCGGGCCCGTATTTTGGTTCTGGCGCCCGGTACAGGTCTTATATGTGGTTTAAGCGCTTCCTGTGAAATTGGTCGAAATCGGACGTCGTTTGACGTGTTTCGGACCTAAATATCTAATAATGAAAGTTTAAGAAGTTTGATGAAAAAGTGATGATTTTGAGGTTTGATTCCTCGTTTATGACGTTATTTTGGCGATTTGATCGCACGGTTAAGTTCGTAGGATGTTGTTGCGTTAGTGTGTGTGTTTGGTTAGGAGCCCCGAGGGCTCGGGAGTGTTTTCGGAGGTGTTCGGGGTGGTTTTTGGACTTAGGATGATAGCAGATTTTCTGCAATTTTTGCACAGGCATTCCCTTCTTCGCGTTCGCGGCCTTCAGCTCGCGTTCGCGATGCTTCCCAGGTTCCCTTCTTCGCGTTCGCATCACAACTCTCGCGATCGCGTAAGCCAATTTCAGGACCCCCAGAAATTCCTTCTTCGCGTTCGCATTCCACAGTTCGCGAACGTGTAACTTCACTAGCTTCCTCATCGCGTTCGCGTGGCTCTTCACGCGTTCCCGTATTACAATTTCTGGACCCCTCAGCTTTCCCCTTCGCGATCGCGTTTCCCCAATCGCGAACGCGATGCCCTGTCCAGTTGCCCATCGCGAACGCGATCTCTCTCTCGCGAATGCGTAGGGCAAATTCACCCAGTTATATTTTTAAGTTTTCAGAATCAAAACATACGGGTTTCACTCAAAATTCACACGAGCTCTCTTTTTCCCCAAGCTCTAGGAGTCCATTGAAGCCCCCATTCTTCAAGACCACTTGGGTTAATAAATCCCCACTTATTTCCTTCATTTTTTTTCATTAATTAGTGAATTCCTAAGCTTAAATCCCATGGATTGGGGTGGAAATTGGGGAAAATGGGTAGAATTAGGGCTTTTCAATTTTCTTTGATTTAGACCTTGTTTTGGGGTCGAATTTGGAAACAAATTGTATATTCGGGCTCGTGGGGGAATGGGTGACATGAAATTAGTTCGAACCTCGAGTTTTGACCAAGCGGTCCCAGGGGCGATTTTGGAATTTTTGGAAGAAAGGTTGGGAATCTATATTTAGGCATTGGGTTTGATTTGTTTAGCTATTATTGATACTATAAAGTCGTTATTTCATAGATTTGATTGAGTTGGAGCTGAATTCGAGAGGGAAAGCGGTCGTTGTGGATTGATTTAGCCGTGGAAGTTGAGGTAAGTGTTTGATCTAACTTTGGCTTGAGGGAATAGGATTAGAGTATTGTTTGCTAATTGCTAATTGTCGAGTACGGTGTATAGGCATGGTGACGAGTATCTATACACTGGTGTCTAGCATAACCGTGAGTCCTTATTTGTGCTTATTCTAATTTTGTTGTAACTCTCCCTTGTGTAATCGATGGTTTCTATATAATGTGAAGGGTATGAGAAAGAATTATGATTTATGAACTCTTTGGAGCGTTGGATCGAATGATAAAGTAATTATTGAGTAAGAAATGAAAGAAAGAGAAAGAAATGTGATTATTCCCTTGCCGGGCTGTATTCGTGTAGTGATTATCTCCCTTGCCGGGATGTGAAAGTTATTGTTGTTGTTCCCTTGCCGGGATTTAACTGTTTACTTGTGTTTCCCTTGCCGGGATTTCTATTACTGTTTGTCTATCCCCTCGCCCCATTGGTTGTGATTGTTGCTTGGGTGAGGAAGAGTGATAAAGCACGAAGGTTGATGTCGTGCACGATTTGTGTTGAGGATATGTTAATGCACGAAGGGACATTCCGTGCCATGTTTTGATTATTAATGCACGAAGGAACATTCCGTGCCATGTTTTGATTATTAATGCACGAAGGAACATTCCGTGCCATGTTTTCATTATTCATGCACGAAGGAACATTCCGTGCCATGTTTTGATTACTAATGCACGAAGGGCCATTCCGTGCCATGATATGAGTGTTTATGTGAGGGAAAGCACGAAGGATGGTGCCGTGCAACTGTTGTTTTATTTCTACTCTCGTACACATTGTAGTTGTACCGTTTCATTCCTTATTTATTGATTTTGTATTCTAGACTGTTACAGCCCCTACAGCATGCTCCCCTCCCTCTTGACTGGTTAATTTCTGTATTCTTTTTTTTCTATTGCAAATATATGTATTGAACTGCACAGGTTTGTTTGGTAGTCCGGTCTTGCCTCGTCACTACTTCGCCGGGGTTAGGCCAGGCACTTACCAGCACATGGGGTCGGTTGTGCTGATGCTACACTCTGTGCATCTTTTTGCACAGATTTCGGAGCCGGAGCAGCTTTTGGACAGCAGTAGGAGTTTTGGGAGCTGACTTCAGTCCAGAGATCCCGAGGTAGCCTTGCTGGCGTCCGCATGGCCCGGAGTCTCTTCTATCTTTACTTTAGTTTGTTATCCTTTGTACCGGGACAAACAGAATTATGTTTTTATTCAGACGTTGTATTTAGCATTCTCTAGACGTTCGTGAGTTTGTGAATCCAGTTCTTGGGTAGAGGATTCTGTTAAACTTTCGCATTTTCTTCAGTTAATTATATATTGAGACTTCCGCTTTATCATATTATGTTTTGATTTTATTAAATGATCGATAATTGCTAAAAGAAGTGAATTAAGTTGGCTTGCCTAGCTCCTATTAGTAGGCTCCATCACGACTCCCGAGGGTGGGAAATTCGGGCCGTGACATTAGTCCAACGTTATTCAAGACTATGAATTTAGCTACTGTTTCTACGAAATTAAGGCATTCAACATATCCTTTGAACAAAGAAATATGAATCATTTGGTTTTCTGCAGGTTTGAGGGCTGACTTGAAGTAAAATTGTGTAATACTAGCTGGTTTTAGAGCTGAAATTGACATGTATGAAAAATAAAATTGCACAATACACCAAAAATAAAAGAACTTAGCACTAACCGTTGTAGGAGGAGATGCAAAAATCCCAGCAAATTGTTCTGGTATTGACCCTTCCTTCATTATCATGTACGCTTTGAGAGTATGCATCAATTGATTGTACTTCTCTTGGCATCCAGAAGAAGAACATCCAACATTATTACTCACAATTCTTATATTACCAAGACGAAGATTTGTCTCTTTGAAAGTATTGCTTGGAGTAGCTCCTAATCCCAAACATCTCACCCTTTCAAGATGCTCTTTGCCTAGCACCTTACCAACAACATCATTTGGAGAAATTTCAGACTCATCCACTGTACTTTCACTCACTGCTAGCTCAATTTTTTCCTAAACACAATACACGTCAAAAAAATCTAAGCCAACATCATACAGTTGAAACAACCTTGAAAGCAACAGTTGAAGCCTTCAACTGTTTCTCACAACAGATCATAAAATTTTGAGTGTGGATTAATTTGATCAAAGTAGTAGAAAAGAAAGTTGGTTTTACAAATCATTGGTACTATTATATATAGGGAAGAGTAGAGTTTTAGGTATTAATGGAGAATATTCTTGGACCTGTTGTTAAGGAGCTACAGTTGCCTCCAGGATTCAGCAAATGATGCAGGTGTAATGGTCTTATATTGTAACTTACACATATTTCTTTTGCCTCCTTATTTACATATGATCCATTTTTTTTCGTATGTGTAGCAAGATAAAGTTGTGCTCGTCCAGGCTTACTCCCTATCTCAGCTATCTATGTATGAAAATAAAAATAAGTCAGAATAGTCTAATTAAAGTAAAAGAAATAGATACAATATCTAAAATTTAAATAGTAAATTAAGGTAAATAATGTGACATCTTTCACCATTTCAGCCCTTCTTCTAGAATTAGGTTTGGAGTCACCGGTGTGTGGAACCATTTGTTTCTTCCGATTTTCGGCATTTCTTTTACACATGTTCTAACAATAAGATATATTTCAGTCAATTATATAAATGAATAATCATATTTTTATGCATTTCAATGTGACGTTTCAGAAAAATACCTGAGTTTCTTCTTTATAACGGTAGTTCACAAAGGAAGTCCATTGATCCCGAGTAATACCTACCGGAACATTATCCATAATCTCATCTTTAGTTTTAAGTGGGTCTTTAAACTCATACCACAACTTCTGCCTACTTGCAGTCCACTTCTTTGAAATAGAGCAATAAACATATCCTCATGCAACTTCCTCAATGGTCATAAAACATAAATGAGACTTCAAAAATAAATTTTGGTTAGTTTATCTTTTATATACAAATATAAAAATAAAAGACAAAATAGAGATATAGTTATAAAGATATAGAACTTATACCTTTATAATGTTATTAAAGCAGTCGTTAAAGTATGACTTAGGCATATCCGACCATTTATCAAAGCCAATTGGAAATATGGTACAGTCAGTTGCTAAAAGGCCACATACACCTGCAAGAAGGCCTTGTGTTTCGCCAATCGGATCCAAGCAATCAAACTCCACCACAACACGTTCTCCCTGAGGTAAACTTAATGCTTCTCTAGTCTTGAATTTTAGCATTTTGGTATCTCCATGTGAATCTTTAATAAATAAAAATAAAAGGAAAAAAGTGAAGGTAAGAGATATGGTATAAAGAGGTCTTTTTGATAATTTAACCATTCCAACAGGTTAGCCAAGTGTTAAGTTCTGAAGCTATGGTTAATTCTGGATCCATCATTCCATGAGTATTTCTGTTTATTGAAAATGACACAACATGTTGAAGGAAGCAGAGAAAGCCAATTCACATTAACCTTAAAATTCACATCTGATACAAGTAAAATTGACTGAAGACACTCCATAATGTGGATCTAACAAAGATAATTGTGAAATCAAATAATATTATACACCAGAGACAGAGACAAATGCAGGGAACAAGCAAAAAGTGTCCATGGACCATTAGCAACAAACAGACAAACTAAGATAGAGTAAAAGAAAACTAAAAGATAACAGATATGAAATTAACTACATTGAGGAATATCAATAATGCATTCAAAGACAGTAAACATCTCTATACCAAAAAAAAAGGAAAATGAGTAGAGCTAAGCCATTATCCTTCAGTGACCAGAGAAATAATTTTGACTTCACACTCCCAAAAGCCATCTGAGGCACATGTCAATGTCCCAACTTTAAAATCCCAACTCTAAAACTGGTGGTTGGGTTCCTGCTGCTCTTGTCCTGGGTTAGTAATTAAATCCCTCTCATTGCATATATATAATCAACAAGTATATAGCATTTTCATTTGTCAATAGCTAGTTATATAAATTTCTTCATAACAGCTAAAGAGTTTAGCTACGAAACATCAATATTTCTCATGTTTAAAACATATACTAGCCAGCTCTTATTAGCAAAACTTAACACTTCTTTAGCAAAACCAACAGGTTAGCCATTCAAGAATATAGGGAGATGAAGGCAGCATCTTCAAGTTCAAATATAAACAACTTGATTGAAGACCTAGAAGAACTCCATATTCTCCAGATCATTTAGAAAGATTGCCAGATAGGAAACATACAAGATAGGAAGCATACAAGAAACAGGAAGTAACCTAGTCCTTGCTTGAATCTAGCAAATAGTAACAGCCACACATAGGAGCAGATAGGTGAAGCAGCAACAGATGTACATCAGTCCTACAGAAGATGCATTGGACAAGTGCAAATAGATCCACTCACACCCCATGGGAAAACGAACTTTTGTTACTTAATGGAAGTAGAAATAACCAGAAATATCAGATAAAATTCAACAGATATGCCAAGAGCCACAATTAGACTCTAAAGTCCTATACAGCAACGAAAGGATAATGATTATCTATTCCATCGACAGTCCAATGATGTGAAGACACACGTTTAGCACGCGTATTGGATGTTGCTTGTGCTGGTGTGGGATTAATTGGAGGTTGAAATGAAGGAGCTGTCTGTCCCGTGGCCTGAAATGAAGGAGTTGTCTGTCCCATGGCCTGAAATGAAGGAGTTGGCAGTGTTGTGGCCTAAAATGAAGCGGTTTGCTGTCTTGTGGGTTGAAATGAAGGAGTTGGTAGTGATGTCGCCTGAAAAGAAGGAGTCGGCTGAATGCAAGGAGTTGTCTGCCCCATGGCCTGAAATGAAAGAGCTTGCTGTCTTGGCTGTGTTGTGGCCTGAAATGAAGCGGTTTGCTATCTTGTGGGTTGAAATGAAGGAGTTGGTAGTGATGTCGCCTGAAAAGAAGGAATCGGCTGAATGCAAGGAGTTGTCTGCCCCATGGCCTGAAATGAAAGAGCTTGCTGTCTTGGCTGTGTTGTGGCCTGAAATGAAGCGGTATACTGTCTTGTGGCTTGAAATGAAGGAGATGGTAGTGATGTTGCCTGACATGAAGGAGTTGGATGTGATGTAGTCGGGAATGAATGAGCCAATAGTGATGTCATATCTGGTGCCACATCAGTAGATTGTGAAGAAGACGCTGATTGAACTGACTTTTGTAAGTTCTGGAAACGTTTGGTCTTCGGCATATCTGCAATCAACAAAAAAATTAATAAGTAATAAAAATAAAAAATACTAAATACAAAATAAAGTACATATATGTAGAAGAAAAAAACAAACATACAAGGATACAGGAAAATTTACACGCCTATTCAGACATATGCTCATCTATTGCAATTTGGATATTCTCATAAGCATCATCAAAAAATTGTTCAAGTTCTTGTTGCTGGTATGGTTGATTCTCATATATTTCATTTTCATCAACCTCTCCTATAAATCTCTCGGCTTTAGATGTACAGCGACACTCCATTCTTTATCCGTTTCATCATCAACATAGTAAATCATATTTGCTTGAGATGCTTCAGTGTAAGGATCATCATCCTCACGATCACCAATATGAATCAATCTAGAAAAATTGACACAATTAAAATTCCAAGCATCTCTTTTGAACCCTCTATTCCGAGTAGTGTCTGCATGGCATTTGAAGAGCACGACTGTGAATCGATAATAATTAAGCTCAATAATATCTTCTAACTTCCCATAGTATGGCAAGTCTGCTTGCCTTGAAAATATTACTCCTACTACAACAAACAAAGATATAATTTTTGCATAAGTACAACACTTACAAAAAAGGCCATCAAAAGAGAATTGCAAGAACTAACCAGAAAATTATCTTTTTTCTCAAGAATAACCAGATTTTTTCTTTCAGTTTCTTCTTCTACTTGTTCTTATGCAATGTCAATGTGCAAATTGAATGATAGCTTCTAACCCCCCCCCCCCACACACACGCACCCCACACACACAAAGGGTAGCAAAAGAGAGTTGCAAAAACTAACCAGAAAATCTTCTTTTTCTCAGGGTGAAAACAGATTAACACAAAAAAGTGATTACAAATAACAGTTTTGGATAAGAAAACATATAGAAGATGGATAGATCTAACCTTTGAAAAAGAGAAATTAAGCTCTGATAGGTCCATTGCGGCGCAGCAGAAGAAAATTGTAACGAATGGAAATGAAGAAAATAGGCCCTAGTTTAGAATAATTACACTTGAGTCCCAAAAATAGTTGTTGCATTGATGTTTTACCCCGAAGTTAGCTTTTTGCACTTTTTCCCCTGTTCTTTAAATACCTGTTATGATTATTTTCAAAGACATGTTGAATGAAAATTGAGTCTTTTCCTTTCTCTGCATTTCATTTCTTCTTTTTAGTTCTTGTTTTCCATTTCCATGAGGATTCCAACCTGGGAATCGTTACAATTGGTATCTGAGCCGACGATTCTCGGCTGTTCATCTATGTTAATGGAAGATAGACAGAAAACTATGAATTTCGGCGGAGCTCAAAATCAATTAGAGCAACAGATCCAAGCTTTTATGGATAGATCAAACAAAAAAATTCAGCATTTAGAAGAACGATATCATCATCTATCCAGGACCTTCCATAGTTCATCAAATCCGTATGAGGTTCAAAGAACGGAGAGTGAGCAGCGGGTTTCCGATGACCCGTACGCAAATCATCAGTATTTCAATGCAAATACAGATTGTTATTGATGATCCTCTGGGGTTGAGCATTACTATGAAAATCCTTTTGCATACACTTATTCTCATCCGTATTACAGTCCAGACCTGAGTTCCAATTCCCATGGCATTGAGTATTACCATGGTGACTCGTATTCGTACTCTCCTTAGGTTCCATATGCTTATCAGGTTAACATTACAAATTCGGGTTTCTATTATGTTCAATTCGGGGATGGTTCGGTGGTGTCCATGACTGCCGCTGGGCTACAGAACTTGCACAAGTCTGGTTATGGGTATTTTGAGAACAAAATACAGGAAATTGATTACCCGTTGTCACACCTCCTTTTTTACACACCTACCCCGAAAGGTAATGTATAAGGGAGTTTTTCCATTTAAAGTAACATTATTCTAAATGGGATTATTTATTTATTTTTAGAGTCGCCACTTGGGATAGGATTAGCTTCTGGTGTCCCAAGTCACCGGTTTAATTTAAATCCCAAATCGAGGAAAAATTCGACTTCCCAATTGGAGTCTGCGAACCAGAAATTCTGAATAAGGAATTCTGTTGACCCGAGGGAAGGTGTTAGGCATCCCCAGATCCCGTGGTTCTAGCACGTTCGCTTAAATTATTATAAATGGCTAAAATCTAATTTTGTACATGTTCAAACCTATAGTGCAATTTTATAAATTTGTTTAACCGCTTTTAATTAATTTTTTATGAAGGTGAACGCCGTTTAAGAGCGTGTTTTTGGATCACGTCACATGAAATGCACCCGGATCCTCGACACCTCTTATTCAACGTTTTGGGATTTGGATTTGGGTCGCATGAAATGCATACCCAAGTTTAGGAAGGTAATATTATTAAAACAACGCGCCTAAAGCAACTACGCGTTTTTAACTTTGCGAGGGCCAAGGAAATTCGCTAAATGGCGCGCCTCGATTTCTAAGGATTTAAAATTAATTAAATGAGGGCCATGTATTTTAGAGATTTTATTTGGCACGGCACACCTCGATTTTAATTTTTCAAAAGGGACTTGAACTAAACTTTGGAAGGCTATAAACTATGTCTTACCTAATATGGCACGCCTCAAGCAAGCTACGATATTCATTTTTAATAACTAATTCTGAGATTATTGTAAAATCAATCATTGACTTATTGCGGAGAAAAGATAGGGCTTTAGCTAATAACATTTAAATCAATTATATGCAAATCATTATCCAAAGATAAGACATCAATTACAATTAATCATTATAACCTATCGCGCAACCCATTATTCTTCCTAATCTGCGTTTTTAAAGCAATAGATGGACTCACCCATTATCAATACCAAAATACCAATAACTCTGTTCTAAATTTTCCAAATCAGATGAGACCAAAAGTAGAATAAAGATTCAATATCATATTGAGTCCATTTTCTATAAACGTTGGGATGATATTCATAAGTGACACATCAAGCAATCAAACAGAACGGAGAGTTATTTAATCAACGGGAAAAGCAGATCAAGTAATGCAATTCCAATTGAACACAAAATTTTTGTCCTTAAGGTACCACAAGCAAGCAAGAATCCACTCCAATCTTTTCATTCAAACATCATATGAGAACAATATAAACTAAAATCGAGAAAAAGGGAAAGAATCGACCTCTGTTATTTCAACGAAACTTGACTTCGCTACATGACCATAAACGGAACCTCAAACGGAGATCGGCTGCAACTTCGAACCTTCGCCAAAATAAAACCTGAACGTCGATCTCACAAACTTGAACGAAGAAACGAAGCAAGGGCAGTAAACGAGATTCACAAACGGAATTCAAAGCTGGANCAAAACCTCTTAACAATGATTGAGCATCTAGGCTACATCCAATATACTCTGAACTACTGAAAAAAAAAAAGAATAAATTTGGATTGCTAGGATCATCTAGCTCTTCAAATCCAAAGTCTTCGAAATCAACCCGGAAAAATCATACGGCCACCAAAAGCTCTCTTCTCTCTCTTCAAAGGGCGATCAAATCCCCACACCGACGACTGCCCTTCATGGCCTCCACGGCCGGCGGCCAGCCTCCTCCTGAGGTTGGTCCGTCGACTGCCTCCCCCACTCAGCCGTTACCAACCTCTACAAACCCTAATCCACCTAAAACAAATGCGAATTTATTAAACCCCACTGTCAAAAATACGCCCATGCAAACCCTAGCTACGTTACCATTGAAATCAGTTGAGTTCTTTCATGGAGAACCAGTTATGAAGTGGAAGAAACAAGATAAACGAAGCAAGGGCAGTAAACGAGATTCACAAACGGAATTCAAAGCTGGACTCGTTGGTGGCTGCTGATGGTGTTTTCGGGTTTTCGCTCGTTTTTCCGGCGAGCTGCCGGGGGAGGAAGATGAAGAGAGCAGCAGCTGATTTTCAAGGTTTGGCGAGTTATGGTTAACGGGAAGAAACTGTGGTCGTTTTTTTTGTATTGATGTTGAAGAAACAAAATCAGAAACGGGGAGGGGAAGGTTGAAGACGGTGGTTCAGGGGGTTGGGGTCCTGTATTGCGGCGCTAGTCAGGTCTCCAGCTTTTGGCGTTCTTTTTATCCGTGTTTTTGTGGTGTAGGTAGTATTATATAGGGTAGGGATTAGGTTAGGGGTATGGGCCTAGGAACTATGGGCTAGGGATTTTGGGCCAAAGATTAAAAAAAATGGACTATAAGATTTATAAAAACGGGATAAACCAACCTAAAACTAATTCTTTCTTCTAAAATTATGTACAATTATAATATAAAAATATAAATTTAATTTTAATTAATTGAACTAAACTATAAAACATAAAACTATTTTTTTTTTGTGTTTTCAAGATTATAAAAATAAAGATAGGGTACTATTTTTTTGTAATTTTTTTTTAAGATTAAAAATGACTATAAAATATTAATAAACCTATTTTTTTTATAATTTTTTATTTTCTTGTAATAAAATAAAGTAAAATAGTAAAAATTAGTTGAAATGAGGATATTAGACCTAAATTAAATATTTACATGCTAAAATGAGTAAAATTTCGGGGAAGGTCAAAAATCACATGTCAACACCCGTGTGTTGAGACTCCGTTTATTTTGAATGAATTTGAAGCTGGAAATATTGAGGACGAAGGAGCCGTTTTCTCGGGGATTCAATCCGATTCAAGTATGGGGAACTGGGTCGAAAACCTGATCATGGGAATCGAAGGTGAAAATGCAGACAAGGTGTTTGACAATTGTACTGAAATAGCTAGGCAGCTTTTTCAAGAGATTTTAATTCCTGAAGGTGAGGTAGATGTGTTCGATGGAAGTCCCAAGAGAAATGATATTAACTTGACTACTGAATTTGCCAATAAGGAGTCGATTCTACTTTCGTTTAGTTGTGAAGACCATCTAGAGCCTATAGGGAAATTTAAGAGAAATGATGAACTCCTTGAAGATACCTTTTTAGGAGACAATTTTGGAGTTGTTCCACCAGATTCTAATGAAGGGTCCACTGTTTTTTATGGAATTGACGATTACCTTGTAGATGACAATGATTCTGCTTTTGAAGATAATGAGGTTGTAGTAAAAGACGATGAATGTCCTCAACATGGGGAAGCTGGATTAAATTGGCTTCAATTAGTAAGTAATAATGGTGGCCCTGTAAGTTTGCTTATGGCTGTTTTGGAACCAAATCGCTATGAGGAACTCACCAGTGGACTTGGTCTGGATTTGGAATCGAAGCCTATTGTGGATAGCAACAAAGGGTTGGCATACATTGGTGTTATTGACCGGGGTGTTATTGAGAGGTTTGAGAAAGAAGCTGCTGAGATGAACAAGAGGCCATTCTGGTATGCCTGGGTGCTTAACAAGCTCAAGGCAGAGCGAGAACGTGGTATTACCATTGATATTGCTCTGTGGACATTCGAGACCACTAAATACGACTGTACTGTGATTGATACCCCTCGACACAGGAACTTGATCAAGAACATAATTGCTGGTACCTCCGGAGCCGACTGTGTCGTCCTTATCATTGACTCCACCACTGGTGGTTTTGAGGGTGGTATTTCCAAGGATGGTCATACATGTGAGCTTACATTGCTTGCTTTTACACTTGGTGTCAAGGAAATGATCTGCTGCTGCTGCAACAAGATGGATGCTACCACCCCTAACTACTTGAAGCCTAAAGGTATTTACAGGGTGCAGGGTGAACTTGGAAAAATTGTTCATTGTCTTGGTGTCCAGCTTCCAAATGGAGTTTTATTTGTTGTTTTTCATAAAACTAGAGCTCCAAAAGTGACAGACCATTTTGAAGAGATGAGGAACATAAAGGCAACTCAGGGTATTGACCAATACGTCAAGGGGATTCATCATAACTTTGGCATAAATGCTTGGATTTTGCTGGATACTGGGCAGGGAACAAATGTGAAGAAAATGTCACCTGATTTTCTTGGCATGGTGGTGCAAAGCTTTAAGTCATTGCCTGTGCTTGCTCTTCTTTGGAAACCTAAAAATGAAGGCATTACAAACCTTCTATCCCCAGGAGGATCAATTGAAATTCTACATGTTTTAGATGCTCCAAAACTTGGTCTTCCTTTTATGTATTCAAAATACTTGATCGTGACCTTGCAGTACTTAATATCTCACTTGGAATTTCATCAATCTCTCGTTAATAGAAGCATTATTAGTGTCTTCTATGCCCTTGGCATTCAATCACACTCTCTTGAAGATATTTCGCTCGCTTATGGCAAAATGGAGGTTTCTTCTGCAACAGTTACTTTGGTTGAGATAGAGGAGAAAGATTTATTCCACACACACAATGTTGCATGTACTCAGTTGAATTGGTGCAAAAAACTGATGGAAAGTCGGAATTTGTTGGCTAATGTTTTGAGTTCATGGTTATGGAAAAGAAACATTCTTGTAGTAAGTCTTGCACTAGAAGGGCTTGTTGTTTCTGGTGTGGAAGTGTGTCAGCTCGAAGTCCACCAGCAGGAGCAGTATGTTGCTGTTGTTCGTGATGGATTGAAGGCATGGGAGATACTGAAGGAAATGCCTCATCAAATAAACCTTGTGTTGACTGTGGCCGAGCTACCATTATTATTCAAATTTGGACTTACTTTACTTGTGGAGCATAGCATTTTGGAGGTATGTGATTTTGATGGTTCTGTGGAAATGGTGCTCTATGTAGTATTTTATATACAGGAGATGTTGTTACAATTGATATGCAATCAGGTGTCTATTGGGATATGTACAACAAAGAAGGATCTACTTTGGAAGTACTACCAGTTAACTTCAAGTTTTGTGAAGTCATTGAAGGCTCATAAACCTGCCAAGTTGGAATGCATCAAAGACCTTTATGGAGTGATTTCCTTTTATTATGCTTTCAGGGTCCTATTAGATAAGCTATTTTGCCTATTTGAGCCTTTTCAAAGCAACTGGGAGACTGATGAATTAAATGAGTTAAGTAGTACTCAATTAGCTTATGCATCCACAACTGGAGGAAACACTTTGTGTAGTAGTATTATTCCCAACCGTGAGGATAATGGTACTTTTTCAGTGAAAGTTGATCTTCCTCGCGAAGAAGGCATCATAATCCAAATGTGTTTGGTTTTACAAGCAGTTCATGAAGTTGGTCTATATATTGTTGGAGACATTTTCAGGATGCTTATGCCTCAAGAGCCAGGAAGTTACTACAAAGCCAAGGGAGGCAACTGGCCAGTGCATTCGAGTGCTTTACTCTGCATTTTCCAACCTTGAGGACAAGGTTGTTATAAGGGGGATGGAATGTAACGAATGGAAATGAAGAAAATAGGCCCTAGTTTAGAATAATTACACTTGAGTCCCAAAAATAGTTGTTGCGTTGATGTTTTACCCCGAAGTTAGCTTTTTGCACTTTTTTCCATGTTCTTTAAATACCTGTTATGATTATTTTCAAAGACATGTTGAATGAAAATTGAGTCTTTTCCTTTCTCTGCATTTCATTTCTTCTTTTTAGTTCTTGTTTTCCATTTCCATGACGATTCCAACCTGGGAATCGTTACAAAAATCGCAGGCAAAGTTATGAGGATGGGTTGATTCTGAAGAAAATCGCAGGCACGGTGTATTCTAAGTAAAATACACTGTTCAAAAGTAAAATACACTGAAGAAAATCACAGGCACAATGTATTCTTCAGCTGTTCTTTCAGTGAATAAAAGCAGTGGGAGTATTTTGTTGATTAATGAAGAAGAAGAAGAAGCGAAGAACTTGATTAATGAAGAAGAAGCGGTGGGAGTATTTTGTTGTTGTTGAGGCGGAAGTTTCTAGGGCGAAAAAGATTGGGGAAAAATTGGAGGGAGTGTGAAATAAATTACCCGCTATTATTTTAGGGTTGCAGATGTTTTAGACCCCCGTAAATTGTATAATTTTGTGGGGGCTAATATATGGCCGCAAAATTATGCAAATTACGGAGGTTACTTATACCCTCCGCAAATAAACCTCCGCAATTTACCCGTTTTTTTGTAATACGAACCGATTTTTAGGTTTCTTTTAATAAAACCACAAGTTCTTATATAAATCTATAGTCGTATCGATAATTAGTGTAGGTTTTTTATTTTATGAAACAAACCAAAAAAGTACCGAACCGTACCTAATAAATTCACATGTGAAAAAGATATTTATATATTAAGTTCAAAATAATAAATCATTAAATTTTTCCTTGGGCTTGAAATTATGAAAATGGTTACAAGCCAACAAGTAATTAAAATCAAAATCATAATTCCCAAACCTATTATGCTACTCCTAGTGAAACTAAGTTATTTCCGGCATATTCACTAGTAAGACACAAAGTATTCTAGAGATTATGAGTAGCAAACTACTATATATTGAATATGTTTCCTTTTGTATGATTTGGATTTATCTTTTTGTAAATCTTCTATAGACTTTATTTTTGAGTCACAGCTGGGTTAATTTCTTTTTACTCGTGTGATTTTATCTTTTTTTTTTTTTTTAGTCTTTGCTTAGTTTCTTTTATGTTATTGTAGAGTAGTTGATGGATCTATACTCAGGTCATATTTCATGTTTTCTTAATTCATCACCATTTAAACAGTAAAACTGTCTAGAGAGTTTTTCTAAGTCCTATAAAAGTATGTATGTTATTGTATTCTACTTTTACTAGTGACTTTTACATGACATTTAAAAAAATACGGAAAATTAAACGAACCGTACTAATACCGAAGAGAAACCGACATGATTGGGACGGTTTCGAAAAGTCTAATTTTGGTTATACATAATAGAGTAACCGAAAAATTGGTATGGTATAAAATTTTATAAAATAACCGGCCGAACAGAACTGTCACGACCCAAAATCCACTAAGGGTCGTGGTGGCGTCGGACACCGCTATCAGGCAAGCCAACTAAATAATCAATTAAATTCTCCTTTTAATACCTTCGAAATCTAGGATTATTCCTTCCAGTTTTTCATAAATAAAAAGGTCACTACTTCAATTCAAATTAAATAATAAACAATTAGTACAAATCTTCCGAAAACCATCCCAGAACCCGGTGTCACAAGTGCATGAGCATCTACTGACAAGGAAAATAAAATACAACATCTGTCCGAAATACAGTGGACAGGGAATAAATACAATATGCTGAAAGGAACTACACTAGCTGCGGGTCGCCTCGAATAATGCAGCTCACCTAGTCCCAGAATCATCCGCGCTGCAACGCCCAGTAGGCCACTAGAGTTACTTATACCTGTGCAATAAAAATGCACAAAAGTGTAGTATGAGTACGTAATAAACGTGTACTCAGCAAGTATCCCGTCTAATCTCGAAGAAGTAGAGACGAGATGGTCAACTTTGACACTTACTAGAGGTCAATTGACAATATACTAAAAATGTGAGGAAATCATGGATTTATATAACAGTTCTAACTCACAAAGCTGGAAAACAGGCAATACATCTTCAACAAATAATAAAGGATTTTCAAGGTTTACTTTTCTTTATTTTATCAATTTATCTCAAGCCATGAAAGGCAGCATCAACGTATAAAACTCTCAGGCAACGATATATAAATCATGCGCAAATAATGCCGAGGCGACGGCCCGCTCCAATAGAAATGAAATGTGCACTTGCCGAGGGTAGACGACGCGCCTATAGATGCATCTATTTAATCTGCCGAGGCATTCGGCCCGTTCCAAAATGAACACATAGAGACATTCAGTCAAGAAGCCAACATGGGGCAATTATTCAAGGAAGAACAAATTCTCTTTTAACAAATTAAGAAAATGAGGTTTAGATCTTGTTAGAAATTCATTTACTATTTTGATGTGGTTTAAGCAATTCAACTATCCATAAGATTACAAATATTCAAAGTATAGCATGCTTTTGGGTCCTAGACTACCCGGATAATAGCATAATAGTAGCTACGCACGGACTCTCGTCACCTCGTGCGCACGTAGCCCCCACAAATAGGAGCACATAACCAATTAACTCACCTATGGGGACAATTCTCTCTTACAAGGTTAGAAAGGAGACTCACCTCACTCCGAAGATCCAAACCGGCATTCCACGCCCTTCCGAAGACTCTAACTGATGCACCACGCTCCAAAACTAGCCAACGGTTACGCAAATCTATTAATATATGCTCAATTATTCATTACAATCTAATTTATAGCAATTCCTAACTCCGATCGAAAAGTTGACAAAAATGCCCTCAGGCCCACGTGCCCGGATTCCAAAATTTTTCGAAGATAAAGATTACCCATGACCTTAGGAACTCAAATATATAATTTTCTCTAAATTTCATACCCAAAATCGTGGTCAAATTCCAAGAACAATAATTTTCTAGGTCTTCCCTCAAACCCCAAGTTTTTCTACAATTTTCATGCTCAAATCCATATATAATTGATGTATTTAACTCAAAATAGGTGGGGATAACTTACCTTATCACTAATGATGAAGATCCTCTCTTGAAAACCCTCCAAGAATCGCCCAAGTCAAGAAAATATGAGAGGAAATAGCCAAAATCCGATTTTTAAAACACCCTCACTGCCTCAGCAATTTCCGCTTCTGCGGAAATATTTCTGCTTCCGCGGTCCCGCTTTTGCGGACAAAATGCCGCTTCTGCGGACACTGGCTCCAGCCCAATTTTCGCTTCTGCGGACGGTCCACCGCTTTTGCGGTTCCGCTTTTGCGGATCTAGGTCCGCTTCTGCGATCCTGAGCTGCTTCACATCCAACCGCTTCTGCGGTTTCTTCCTCGCTTCTGCGGGGCCGCTTCTGCGGTCCCAATTCCGCAGAAGCGGAAATACCAGAAGCAACAGCTCCAGCCCTTCTTTAAACTCCGAATTCGATCCGTTAGCCACCCGGAATCCACCCGAGGCCCCCGGGACCTCAACCAAACCTACCAACCAGTCGCAAAACACATTACGGACTTGCTCGAGGCCTCAAATCATATCAAATAACGTTAAAACCATGAATTACACCCTGATTCAAGCTTTATGAACTTCAAAATTTCAAACTTCTACTTCCGATGTTTAAACCTATCAAATCACGTCCGATTGACCTCAAATTTTGCACACAAGTCATATTTAACATTACGGACCTACTCCAGCTTTCGGAATTGGATTCCGACCCCGATATCAAAAAGTCCACCTCCGGTCAAACTTCTCAAAAACCTTCAAATTTCTATCTTTAGCCAAATGGCTCCAAAATGACCTACGGACCTCCGAATTAACTTCCGATCGTGCCCCCAACTCCAGAATCACCATACGGAGCTATTCACAGTCTCGGAATCCCAAACGGACATCGATAACACTGAAATGCACTTCAAGCCAAACTTATGAAATTTTTTCTAAAATGCTAACTTCCACAATAGGCGCCAAAATGCTCCCGGGTTATCCAAAACCCGAACCGGGCATACGCCCAAGTTCGAAATCATCATACGAACCTGCTGGAACCTTCAGATCCCGATTCCGAGGTCGTTTGCTCAAAATTTCCATCCTAGTTCATTCTTTCACCTTAAGCTTCTGAAATAAGAATCCTCTTTCCAATTCGACTCTGAACTTCCTGGAACTTAATTCCGACCACGCGTACAAGTCATAATACCTGAAATGAAGCTGTTCATGGCCTCCGACTGCTGAACGGAGCGCTAGGACTCAAAACGACCGATCGGGTCGTTACAAGAACTATTGACACCCCTAGTCCAGCGGATACCGAATATCGAACCGTTACACCCAAAAAAAAATTAAATTGGCAGACTCTCTTTGGTATTCACTTGTTGCAATTGGTTCTGTACCCTGGCATAATATAACACTACCAAAAAATAGGAATTAGTTTGGTAGCTAAACAGAAAATTCGTCGCTAATTTTATTTAGCGAAGGATTAATGATATGATTATCAAGAAATTCTGTTAGCTACGAGCGATTTAGCAACGAAATTCGTAGCTAATTTTAGTATTTTTGGAGTGTAATGTATACTTCCAGAGTTCCATTTCCAGTTGTAATTGCTAGAGAAATTTGTTACAGTTTATTAGATTAGATTTTTTTAACTATATAAAAGGTGAAGGTTTTGGTACGACCAATGGCATTTCTGTTAATATGACCTACAATGAGGGCATACTATGGGTTTATCTTTCCAAAAATCTTTACGTGTCATTGATTAGAGACCCATGTCGCCACGCGGGTGAAAATTGGGTACATTTTTATCTCTCTCGGTCGTCTCCTTCCTCTTCTCTATGTCTGCTTTCTGGTGAGCTCTTCTTCACTCTACTCTCTCATAGTCTCATTTTTGTTCAGTTTGTTTCAATTTTTTTGGTTTCTTTCTGCCTATCACTTCTGAATTCTTCTGAAAGTTTGTCCATTTTTCCTTCAATTTTGGTTTTTCAACTTTTTTGTATAGTTTTTCGCCAGATCTTTTATATACAAGTCTGTAAGTCTATCTGATTCGCAGTGACGGAGCCAGGATCTCTACGAAGGGGTTCAAAAAAAAATTTTGTGGCTAGTGAGAATTGAACCTATAACCTTATAAAAGTTTTGAACCTCTTGACCACTAAACTACACTTCAAGGTTGTGTCAAGGTGTTCAAAACTTAATATATAGAGATAAAAACCAGATTTTGCCTTATATGCATAGTGAAATTTTTCGAAGGGGGTTCGATTGACCCCTTGCGCCCCCTAAATCCGCCCCTGCTGATCCGCACATGCATGGTTGAAAATAGTTGACTGGTGCATGTAACTGTATTATTTTGGATTACTGATTATCGATGTCTGTTTTACTTTTGCTTCTAATAAATTATTGAAAATCAAGTATATGAAAATCTGTAATTTTGAACTTGCTGTTGAAAGATTGGGTCTTTACAAAAAAAATTAGTTATTGACAGTATCGCTTATATTTATAGACATACTTTCATGGTGTTATTTTTTTTGTAATTATTATATACTACAGTTTGAGAAAATTTCCATTTTAATTGTTTTTTCTCTTCTTCTACTTTATTCTTTTTTTTCATTCTACACAATGTGATGGCATTCTAAACTATAAAGACCAATGAACCAAAGCTGTTCGGTGATATGCCTGAAACAACTTAACTATTTGGTAAGAACTTCATTTGTTTCTCTTTTGCTATTACTGAGTAAATTAGGGTTGCCTTCAATGGTGTAAAGTTGTGCATTCTTGTGAATTGGGGAAAAATTTTCATAATTTTTTCTTGAGTCTTTTATTGTAATTCTAATTGGAATAGAGTTCTGTTAAAAATAAGTTCTAATTTTTTCGCGTCATCTAATTAGTTAGGTTATGAGTCTTTGTTTGTTAATAATGGACTTTGTTGTTTACGTACTTTCACCGTTTTCCTAAATATCACATTTATATTTCTGCCTTACATATTCGTAAATCAACCATTGGTGCTCTAGACTTGGAAAGAATGTAAACTATACTACAAGCTGCAGACATGCTTTCGCATGTAAGGTAATACCCTCATTCTTACCTTCTTTGTTTCCAAAAGCCATATTCTATCTTACTTATTCAATAAATCATGTAGCAAAAAAAGGATGTAGGCTTAGAGAGTTGCATTATGGAATGCTATATGTGATTGTTTTTTCTCTGAAATTCATATGATGTGCTTTATAGTCCAACAAAGCAAGTAAAATTTTATTGTATAAGTGAAGATCTGCGAAATTGGATGTAGCTATGTACAACATAGAGGCTAGGTGTGCTACCTCTTAGGACTTTGTATTCTCAAGTGGCCATTACTCTTTCAAGATAAAGCATCCATACATGGTAAGATTTGAAGTTTTAAAGTTTGATTGCTTTAACAGCTTACTGCCATGTTTATTAATGAGATAAATTGGTAATTGGTTATGCTGTATACTGCAAAAGGACTCTGGGACATTAGAATTGGTGTAAATTAAAAAATGGAATGGTTGTTGCTCAGTATTGACTTAAAGCCTTAAGTTTGTTCTCGATATGAGCCTACAGAATGCTGCCAGATAACAAAGTAGCACATTTGGAGTGCCGAAAATTGTTTCCATTGCTTTTGTGGATTTGCTTATTCTTGGCAAATTTCACCTAGCTATCAATAAAAGCATCTGTACAGGAAGAATTAATAGTTTTTTCTATTAAGACAAGCGTTAATTTCCTTTGGATAACTGATAATGTTTAAGAACTTACGAAGAATTGGCATATCCCTTTGGTTTATTAGAGGGCCAAAACATAGCATTTTTTCTAAGATCTTAAATTAGTTGATGGATGAACAAAGGTCTTTCTGGCTCATGTCTGTTGAATATGCTTGATACAGCTGATATGAAATATGATAATTTGGCTCCAAGTTGATCATTTTAGAGGTAACTTATAGACCATATTTTCTTATCTTAATACTTTCCGCATGACTTCACGCAATGTTAAATTAGCTGTCATATTTTTATTGGTGTGAAAGTGTTTCTTTATTTTTTGAGAAATAATGTTGATGTTAAACAAATTTAGAAGTGAACAACAACCTATAAACGGGGCTACTCACTGAGGCATCTCTATACTGAAATAGCAAGAAGATTATAATTTTTGCATAAGATGACTAAGCCTCCTATATATAATGGGGTTCTCAATTTTGCTGTTATACTCCTCATAGAGAACTATGAATCCAACATGGTTGGGTTGTTCACAAAAAAGTGTGACACTGATACTCTATATAATTTTTTTAATGCATCATCTGGTCTGTTGATTTTATATCTTGAAATTCTTTTACGCCTAAAATAATCAAGAAGCTGGAGATTTCATCTTTATGCAAGAACTCGAAGGCAAGGTTCTTTTGCATCTGCTTGATGCCCTTAATGAATTTTATTACTTCAAAAAAATAAAAAAGGACTTCAAACAAGGAAATATATTTTGGATGAACTCGACAACACTGTCAGAAAATATCAAATATGTATAATACCAATTTCAGTTTCCTCCATTCTATGTTTTAGCTCAGATCTTTTTCTGATATGAAACATACTTGCATATAGCTTCGGGGTTTTGAAATGTGATGCACAATTCATATTGAGTCAAAATCTCTATGACATTGCGAGAGATTTGATCATGCCTGCGCTCAAACTGGCATAGCTGCTTGACCATTATAAGGTATTTTAAGTCAAAAATATTTCCTTTTTTGGTAACAATGATTGTTATACTTTCTGTCTTTACTATTTAATAGCATCTACTATCTTATAATTTTCAAGTCAAAGAGGTAAGAACCAAATCGGAAGGACACCTTTAAAAAGTTAGCTTTCTGTACTAGAACTTGTGAGATTGACAAAGAGAACATTGGTTTTGAGAATTTATTGATGGGGTAAGTGATAGAGAAGAAAAATTAGAAGGAAGATAATGATTTTTCTACAACTGAGTGCTCTTCTGTGGAAGAAGGTGAACACACTGCCATTATTTTATCTCATTATTATAGAAGCATTGTCACACTGATAATGTATAAAAGTAATTACAATTAACATGTGTGTTCACTGAACTTAGACTGACATTTTCTATTACTCTTCTATAAGCCGAGTTACTGAGTATTATATTTCATGGTTTAGCAACTGTTGTATTAGGACTTGGTTGACATGTTTCATAAATTGCTAATAAAATATATTGGACGTTTTCTTGGATGATTTTCTAACTCTCCATCCCCTTCAAAACACTATGATGTATATACACAGGGGTGGATTAGGGGGGCGAAAGGATGTTCACCCGAATCCCCTTCGTCGAAAAATTACATTGTATATATGAGTCAAAATCTATTTTTTACCTCTATATATTATGTTTTGAATCCTCTTGCCCAAAAGTGTATAGCTTAGTGATCAAGGGGGTTCAAAACCTTTGTAAGGTCATTGGTTCCATTCCCACTAGCTACAACCATTTTAACTTTTTTCTTTTTTGAACTCCTTTAGCATTAATCCTGCCACCGCCACTGCCACTGTATATACATTGATGGGTATATTTCTAAACCTTCCTTTGTCTCTCTTTAAAGGGTACAACATATTGGTCCATTAGTCGTACGAGGGACTACAGATAAATCTATGAAACAGAGATTTATAGATAAATTGTGATTACGGCTCTGAAATTAAAGTGTGATCCTCTGCTTATCCACGTTACCAAGAGAAATGTTTTCCATTTATGGCTTATTTGTTGCATTTTAGTATTCAATAATTTTGTATCAATGCTTCCATGTTAATGTACTCTACATGTTTCATGAATTTAAAGCTTAATTTTGATGGGTAGAGCCTTTTTGACGAAACCTTTTCCTTCAGAATACTAACTAGAAGTTCAATTTGTGTAGAACCACTCCATCCTAATATTTGTTGGTGAAGATGACATATTTATGAACGTGTATTTGCATGAAACAAACAAAGAATTATAACTATGCAAGTTTTCTTAAGTTCATTATTGCAACTATCAATATGTTGCTGACACTCCTTTCTGCCATTGACTTTCTCCGAATTGGTGCTTCCAGTACTAAAAAAATAGTGCTAGTAATTTTTGCTATATTTTAGAGTAGCTCTTCTTTCGATTAAACATGGAACAAATATGGATGCTGAGGACAAGCAAGGGTGCAGTTGAACAAGCTTCGGATGAGCCCAACATCAAATCTAAGACGACGTTTTGGATGTAAAACCATCTGGTGTCATTAGCCACTCAATATATTCAAGGCAACTTATGTAAATGGTTGCTGTGAGGTGTGCTCAAATTTGTGATATTGGCTGCTCCTGGTGCTTGTTAAGTTAGTACTTGGTAATTTGTGTTTTTTAGACTGATAGGTTGGTTAGTGTTGGACTTATCTTTGAGATAAGTGCTATAATTTTTCTTTATGAAGAAGAGTTAATTAGCTCTTTAGCTTCCAAATTCAGCTTAGAGTGTGGATTGGAGTATTGATCGAGCAATTTGATCAAAACATTCTTTGATGGTATATTGGTATATCTGCAAAGATGATCCTTATTTCCTTTATAGCCCAAATGTCCTCAATGACTTTTGCAAGAGCAAAGTTTTAAAATTTTAGTGAGGTTCACTCGTCCCATCTTTACATTCTACCAAACTATACGACATAAACAAACAATAATGTGAGGCATACGCCCGTGCTTTTAGCAGGGGCACACACCATCTAGTAACTAAATAATAAGTGAAACTTTGTTGGACGATCAAGGGTAAAATCGTAATTTTGTACGTTAAACAAAACGCTCCTTCCACTTATTTTCAGCCTTCATGCCCGTTTCTTCGACAATTTTCTATGTGTTGCCTCCCAGTTCTGTTAAACAACAATGAAGGCCAAAAATAACAGATTTAGGTGAAGATCTGGGTCTACATCTCTAAACACCGCGAAATCGGATCCCTAACTCTGCCTTAAAGTTCTTGCTAAGGTATTTCGGTAATTAAATCACAAACTGGAGGGCTAATTGTTACCCATAGCAGTTCTATCTTACACTATCCTGGTTCACTGGGACCATTTATGGTTCCACGTGTAATGGCAGATATTTGGCTGCTTCTTTTAACATTTGTTAGCAAGTTTTACTGCTCATTTTCATTTCTCACTCTCTCTCGGTTCTTTCGCTCATCTCTGTTGTTCATTTTCTCTCTCTCTCCAGTGAATTCTTCTTGCTCTTCTTTTTTGTTCAGTTTGTTCTTTTCAACCTTCTGGTTCCTTTTCTTTATATTTTTATTTTTTATGTTATCTATTTTCGGTTTATTCACATGCATGTGCTCACTTAATTATTTTCTGTCAATTTCATGTTAATCGCTGGTAGTTAGGAGAACTCAATGAGAATGCAGAAAGCCTCTGTAAAGAGGAAGCCCCCCAAGATCTGTACAACACTTATGTTCTGCAAATGTTTTTCGTTTCCTTTCAACTTATTGGTGTTCTGTCTTAGAGTTTGCGAAATAAGCTACTTCACCATTTCTAGCATAAGGCAATTTTTTCTGGATTTAAAGACTTAATTAGGTCACAAGAAAATGATGTGCCAACTATGTATTAGGCGATTGTTGTTCAAGTAGTCTATCTCAAATTAACAGCTCAATTGAATTTGCATCTATTGGATTTTAGCTCCTATTTGTGTTTGATGAAACTTTTTAACTGATGTTGATATTCGACTTATGTGATCCTATAAGACCTAATTTGGGGGCTATAATCTGCACTACAGAAAACATCCCTGTCACGACCCAAAAACCGACCCGATCGTGATGACGCCTATCGTGGAACTAGGCCAGCCCCTTATTTCCAATTACTCCATTTCTCAATTTTAAAACTTAAGAAAAATCGCATTTTTAACAGAAATCCAATAAGATAAAAAATAGAAATCCAAAACCAGCGGAAAGAAATACAAGCCCGACCTCGGGTGTCACTAGTCATGAGTAAAAGTACTACAACTGTTCGAAATAGACAAGACTACATTGTCTGAGAATATCTAACAATTATGCTAAGAGGAAGATAGTGAAGGAGAAGGCGGAACTGCGGTCGCCAAGCAGCTACCTCGCAATCTCCAAAGAACAGTCCACAACGATATGATCAATAGCCACTACCGTGACCCGAAATACTTGGATCTGCACACAAGGTGCAAGGGGTAACGTGAGTACACTAACTCAATAAGTAACAAGTCCAACCTATGGACTGACAGGTAGTGACGGACCAAACCTCAACAAGTAATAACATATAACTGAACAGGAAAGTAGACATGCTTACAGTTCAAGTAAAGCTCGACAGTATTTAAATGCAACTAAACAGTACGAAGTTCAAAACTTAGAGATTTTAATCAATGTTCCATGAACCTCCACTCACAAGTGCACAACCACTCGGTACTGTATATGGCCATTCTGCCTAGGGAAGATCCATCCCGGAATATATATCACTGACCGCAGTCATCCAGTACCGAGGACACAGGCCAATCCAGCCTCACGGAGAAGATCCATCTCTCGGTATAATACTTCGGACAAGATCCATGTCTAGGGAAGATCCATCGCTCAATATCATCAACTGCGCTCACTGGGGGTGTAAAGACTCCGGAGGGGCTTTTCTCGTTAGCCCAAGCGCTATAACAAAGCCAACGGAGGCTTGTTCAATATTTCGCTGCGGCGTGCAGTCCGATCCCATACTGCCACTCAATATAAGGCTCTCGGCCTCACTCAGTCATAACTCACCAGTCTCACACACACGGGCTCAAAATGTCATGACACTAGCCCGGACAATAATATGATGTGTCAAATAGCAATAACCGAGAATGAGACATGATATAATATTGCATGAATAGGACTGAGTACAGAATATCAACAAAACAAATGATATGACAGCAAGAAATGACCTCTTGGGTCTCAATAATATTGGCGTGAAGCCTTAACATGATAATCAGCATGATTCACAGCTCATCAACTAAATCACATAATTATAATACAGATATCGGTAAGAAAGAACCACTAAGCGGTGCTCTAGAATGATCCAGGCCGCGTTTCTCATGGTGCACGCCCACACGCCCGTCACTTGGCATTGCGTCACCTTTATAATAATCATAGAACACATAGTTCAGAGTTTCGAACCCTCAGAACCAAGATTGGAAGCGTTACTTACCTTAAGCTAAGCAAAACTCTAGCTCGCGACGCCCTTTCCTCTCGATTCGGCCTCCAAATGCCTCGAATCTAACAAAAATTAGTTTATAAACATCAATATACGTTAAAGGAGTGAAACTCATACGAAATTAATCAAATTATATCACAAATCCTGAAATTGACCAAACCCGACCATCGGGCCCACATCTCGGAATCCAGTAAAAATACATCAATAGAATCTTTATCCTCCCACGAGCTCATACATACCAAATATACCTAAATCCAACTACAAATGACCCCTCAAATCCCTAAATTTAGGCCTCCAATTCCCAAGCCCTAAACCCCCAATTTTTGCTACTAAATTCCATAGATTTCAAGTTTAATCAGTCAAAAATCACCATAGAAACAAGTTTAGGGTCCAGAAACCTTACCTCCACGAAACCTTCTTGAATTCCCTCTTCAATTTGCTTTCCCAAGCTCTATCCCGTATGAAAAGTGATGAAAAATAAATCAAAATCGCGAAGGCCTCAATTTATATGTTCTGCCCCAGCAAAACCGCATATGCAGTCAAAATTCTCGCACCTGCGGACCCGCACCTGCGGTCCCAGGTGCGCATCTGTGGAATCCACTTAACCGTTCCAGGACCGCACCTGCGATCAAAATCTCGCACCTGCGCCATTGCAGGTGCGCCTAAAATTCCGCATCTGTGGCTCCAGTCATTCATTCCCTAGGCCGCATCTGCGTTCCCTTCTTCGCTTCTGCGGGACCGCAGGCGGTTATGACAGGAGCTTCAGCACTTCAGCTGCTAATTCCAACTCTAAACCTCCCGTCGACCACCCGAAATCACCCCGAGGTCCCCGGGACCTCAACCAGAAGCACGAGCAAGTCATATACCACCTTCCAAACTTAAACCAATCTTCGAAACACCTAAAACAACATCGAAAACATCAAATCAACCACGGATTCAAGCCTAAGAACTCCAAAAACTTCCGAATTCTGCTTTCGATCAAAGAGTCTATCAAACCTCGTCCGAATGACCTGAAATTTTGCGCACACATCCCATATGATACAACAGACCTACTGCAACTCCCGGAATTTCATTCCGACCCCGATATCAAAATGTCCACTCTCAACCGGAAAACGCCAAAAATCCATTTTCGCCAATTCAAGCCTAAATCTACTCCGGAACTCCAAAATACATTCCGATCACGCTCCTAAGTCGCAAATAACCTCCCGAAGCTATCCGAATAATAAAAACCAAATTCCGAGATCGTACGCTCACAAGTCAACTTCCGGTTGACTTTTCCAACTAAAGGACCAACTTAAGAGACTAAGTGTCTCAAACCTTTCCAAAATCGTTCCGAATTCAAATCGACTAACCCGATACCATATAACACAGATGAACAAAGCATAAAGAAGCAGAAATGGGGGAAAGGGAGCGGTAACTCATGAAACGACCGGCCGGGTCGTTACATCCTCCCCCTCTTAAACAAACGTTCGTCCTCGAACGAGTCAAGAAACATACCTGAAGTCTCAATAGGTGAGGATATCTGCTCCGCATCTCTCGCTCGGTCTCCCAGGTAGCCTCCTCCACGGGCCGACCTCTCCACTGAATATTCACTGAAGCTACATCCTTTGACCTCAACTTTCGAACCTGACGCTCCAAAATGGCTGCTGGCTCCACATCATAAGTCAAATCACCCTCTAACTGAACCGTGCTGAAATCCAGAACATGAGACGGATCTCCAATATACTTCCGGAGCATAGAAACATGAAATACCGGATGCACACTCGACAGGCTGGATGGCAAAGCAAGCTCATAAGATACCTCCCCAATCCTCCGAAGCACCTCAAAAGGCCCAATGAACCGAGGACTCAATTTACCCTTCTTCCCAAATCTCATAACACCCTTCATGGGTGAAACCTTCAGTAGAACCTTCTCCCCGAACATATAGGACACATCATGAACCTTCTTGTCAGCATAACTCTTTTGTCTCGACTGTGCTGTACGAAGCCTCTCCTGAATCACCTTCACCTTGTCCAAAGCGTCCTGCACTAAGTCCGTACCCAAAGCCTGGCCTCACCCGGCTCGAACCATCCAACTGGAGATCTATACCGCCCCCCATATAGAACCTCATATGGAGCCATCTGAATACTCAACTGATAGCTGTTGTTATAAGCAAACTCCGCGAGCGGTAGAAATTGATCCCATGAACCACCGAAGTCAATCACACAAGCGCACAACATGTCTTCCAATATCTGAATCGTGCACTCGGACTGCCCGTCCGTCTGAGGGTGAAAAGTTGTGCTCAACTCAACCTGAGTACCCAACTCTCGCTGCACGACCCTCCAAAACTGCGAAGTAAACTGAGTGCCCCTATCTGAAATGATGGAAATTAGGACACCATGCAAGCGAACAATCTCTCGGATATAGATCTCTACCAATCGCTCTGAAGAATAGGTAGTACAAATAGGAATAAAGTGCGCGGACTTGGTCAGCCGGTCCACAATCACCCAAATAGCATCGAACTTCTTCAAAGTCCGTGGGAGCCCAACTACAAAGTCCACAGTGATCCGCTCCCACTTCCACTTTGGAATATCCATCTGCTGAAGCAAGCCACCCGGTCTCTAATGCTCATATTTCACCTGCTGACAATTGAGACACCGAGCTACAAATCCCACAATGTCTTTCTTCATCCTCCTCCACTAATAATGCTGTCTCAGATCCTGATACATCTTCGCGGCACCCGGATGGATGGAATACCGCGAGCTATGGGCCTCCTCCAGAATCAACTCCCGCAGCCCATCCACATTGGGCACACATATCCGGCCCTGCATCCTCAACACCCCATCATCACCAATGGTCATATCTCTGGCATCATCATGCTGAACTCTGTCCTTAAGGACAAGCAAGTGAGGATCATCATACTGGCGCTCTCTGATGCGATCAAATAAGGAAGACCGAGAAATCACACAAGCTAATACGCGACTTGGATCCGAAATATCCAACCTCACGAACCGATTGGCCAAAGCCTGAACATCAGCTGCGAGAGGTTGTTGATACCCAATTTTTTTCTATATATTTTAAATATGCATAAATATCTTCAAAATAGCATATATATGCATATATAAGCATGCCCGAGGTTTTATTGTTTTCCATAATTTTTAAGGGTTTAAATTGATTTATTTTCTCCCCTTTTATCCATAAAATCCTCAATAATTATTTCCAAAATTATTATTTTGATAATTCATCTATTGAATTTGTATATTTATGCCAAAATATGGCTAAGGTAATTTTTATATATTTTTGCAAGTACATTTAGTATTTTTAAAGCTAAATTGCATATAATTACAATGTTAGCCCATTTTAAGATATAATTATGTTTTATATGCATAAAATTGGATCCTGTATTTTTAAATTTTTAATTATGTATTCTAAATTATTTTAGCATTTTTAAAATTATTTTTTTTCTGAAATTATCTACTATTTTTTATAAATTAAATGGGGGAAAAACTGGCTATTTAAATTATAGCCAAATTGGCTTTCAATTATAGCCAAATCGGACCCCAATTCCCAGCCCAATTTTACAATTAAAAACCCCGACCCACACCCTATTAACCCATACCCAAACCCGGAACCCACCTACCCTTTTTAATCTCGACCGTTGATCTCCCAGATCAACGGTCCACGTTATTACTTTCCTTTTTTAATCCAACGACCCCCCAAACCCTACCCCATTCTCTCATTTGCACCGCCTCTGAATCCTCTCCTCCTATTTTCTCTCTCAGACACCCTCAAACCCTAATCACCGTCACCGGCGAGAACCTCCTTCCTATGGTGTTTTCGTGCCTTCTCCGACCACCTCTGGTCTCCTATACTCCATGACTCTTCGACTTCATGAGTCCTTGAGAAGATCTCAAGAAAAGCCAACCAGTTCCGGTTTGAAACTCGTTTACTGGCCTGTCTCCGGCCATTTTCGTTTGTAAGAAAGGATTTCCTCTTATTTTTCGTTTGAATCCATGAGTTTTTAACCGATTCTCTTCATCTCTACTATTTTCTGAAAACCCTAGTTCGCTACTGTTCGATTCTTCTCAGATCTTTATAGATCTGAGTTATTTCGAGTATTATTAAGCGTTTTCCTTTAAAAATCCCCCGTTTTAACTAACTATTTCGATTTTAGTCGCTCTTTTCTAAACTAGGGTTTCTGAAAATCCTTTTCTTCAAAACGCTTTCTGGTTTTAAGTGTTTAGTCCCCTGTGTCTATGTGTTTTGATTGATTTTGTTGAGTTCTTCCTTAAGCCTAACTATCCTACGCTAAAACCCCCAATTTTTGACATTTTGCTTGGATTCTGCACTTGTCCGTGTTATTTGATACATGCAAATGTTCTATGCTTTGATTTACATGATACTTCTTCGTTTAATTAGAATATCTTGTGATTTTACCCTAGTATGCCTCTATTAGGGTTTCAGATTCGATTCTTTCCGTTTATACTTGGCTTATTTGCTTATTCATGGAAAACCTATATCATTTTCCATAAATTAGTATTATTTTGAATCCTTATTCACTGATTTGCTATGGTAATACCTATATACTGATTTCCGGTTATTTTCCTATTTCTACGACCTTTGATTATTTCTTGCCTTATTTACGATTAACTGTGGTACTTGCTGATTCTTATTGATTGTTCCCTTAATTGAACTTTTGTTCATTTACCCTTAATTACCTACCCCATACTTAAGTATTTAATTTTCTTTCCTTAATTATATTCCCTGCTCTTTATCATTAACTGGTCACCCCTTTATTAGAAGAAAACCTTGCTGATTTTATGCATGATTGATTATGTAATTTTTCCTAATTAGTGAATGGTTAATTCTTTACCGTATTTTACTCTGCTCTCAACTACTATATATACTCTCCTCTATTCTCACCTCCAAACACACGAACACAGTTCAGAATACACACATACGTTCAAACTCTCTCTTCTTTCTTTGCTACTTGTGCTAACTGTTGGCCTAGCCGGCTGAAAGCCAAGGCTAGATAGTGGAGTTGCACCTGTTGTTACATTCTGCATTTTTCTTTTTTAAGGTATGTCTCTAGTTTAAATTTGAAACTCAACTTTATGTGTTCCATGCCTATACATCCATGTTTGTTCCTGTACTAGTTATTCAATTGGTCTCTGTGTTTGCTGTTATTAAGCATGTCTAAATTCTGCCTTATGTGTAATCATCATATCAGACTTTACTTAGTTCTTTGATACTTGTCCAGCATGTTCACTTAGTTCCCTTACCCCTCCCTTAACTGGTATGACCATGTAGTTACTTAGTCTTCTAGTGCATTCTATTGGCCCTAATGGTATGTCAAATTTTGTTCAACAAAACTCTTGTCTTCAACATGATCCTGCTGCATTCATCCCTATGTTTTAAATGTCTGTTACCATGACTGATTTGTTCAATAGACTCATAGCTGTTCTGTATATTTGTTGTATCAAATATTTTCCTATTTATGTGGTTTCAAACCTATATGTTCCCAATCCATTCACCCCTGTTTGTAAGTCTGCTTGTCAAGTAAATCTGGGTATTCTATGGTTAATTGGGTTGTTCGCTCAGTATGCTTTTCTCAAAGAATGATTTCAAAACTGATGCTCCTACTCATAGCATTCTTCTCAAAACTGATAACTCCTAGTAAAAAAAAAACTATTTCTGAACTTTTTCACTTCTAAACTGCTTTACTAAGTCTTTCATCACTATGTCAAAGCACTCTCACTCTACTCTTAGACCACTAAGTTCTGCCCCTTTTATGTGAGCCTTGCCTTGGGATCCTTGAGCTCCCTCTGAACTTGGACACATGAAAGCTGGCCTTTCCAAACTGCACTTACTCTGTCTTGGCTATGAAGTCTGGGTGTGAGCACTGCCCGGGATCCCTTGAGGTCCTTAGGGAACTCTGACACGCCCAGATATGAGAAAGGCTATGGAACAATCTTGGCATTTGAGGTGATTGATTACATAACTCAGAGAGGAAGTCCTAATCAGGTGTTGGAAATCTGGGCCTGTTTTCAGGCTCTCTATAGTGTAACTTTTATTTTTCTTATGTAATTCATTTCAGTATTGGTCTGTAATAATCTGTTGTAAACAAGTATTGGGGCTAGCTAGTAAAAAGGGGAGGGTAGTTATACAGGCTATCAACATCAATGGGTAGAAACCATGTCTTAGGTTTACATTTCCTATGTGTGCATTAGAATCCATGTGTAAGATCAACCCATTCAAAGCATGTCATGCATTAGATACCATGTTCTTAGGTTTATTGTTTCAGCATCTCATTTGGCATCACTTTTCCCACTTAGAAATCCTGCTTTAGGCTAAATAACAGCATCAACATAAAACTGTTGCTCTTGCATATCTTGAAATCACGCTGTAACTCTTTGGGCATCCTGAAATCATGCTTTAGGAATTCTGCAATCACTCTGTATTTTTTGTATGTGCACGTTAGATACCTTGTTTTAGGATCTTGTTTGCACTCTCTCAGTCACACCTAGTTAAACTACTGATGCATGAAAAAGGACACAAAACAGTCTCATGTTTGACTATCTTGTTAAGTAAAACTGGTCACAATCCCTGCATGTCTTTGCAATATTTAGAACAACATGCTTTAGGTAAAAAATAACTTCTAAACTGTTTTTTTGTAATTCTGGTAACTGCTGCATAATATTTTTTATGCTTAGGCAAGTCTTAGGTAATCAACTTTAAAATAAAACCAGAACTGTCTTTGTGATTAATGTTTAACTGTCAGCATGTTAAAATCAGTAGGCAAGCTTGATTAAGACTTCTTCTCTGAGTCATATAATAAATCTGACTCTGCTGTTATCACTTAGATACCATGTTGAGGATCTGAATTTAGACCTTAATTGTGTATGAGTCATGCTGTTTATGTGTACTGTGTGTGGAGGTATATCTGAGCCTTTCATTTGTCTTCCCTGCTCCCCTTAATTGAATTCCTACTTGTTTATTGTATGTCGCCTTAGTATTTTACCTTTAAACTTGAGGGTCTGCCTAGAACCCCCCCTCCCCCTCTTATAGGATAGGAGTCCTAAATTCCTCCGGGACTGATAGGAAGGGACGGGTAACAGCATGCAATAGGGGTCGAGACCAACCCTCACTTTAATTACCTTCACGGGGCGGGAAAGGGTAGATATGGATATGATGACCGGTGCGCTAATGCCACGCGTAGCCCCTTTCTAAGGAGTGATTACCGGGCATTGTACTGATGTGATCCTATAGGCTAACCAACCTAGGATACCCCTCTTTACATTGATGAATATGCTTAGATTGTAATTCTTTTCAAAATCTCGCTTTTTCACTAATTGTTTTTCAAACACTTGTGTATTTAAAGTTAAATCCCCTACTATTTGAGCCATACTTGTTTATTTGCTAATTGTACAAATTCACAAAAACTGTTTAGCTGGGAACCACACTAGTGGATCCTGAGGGGTGCCTAACACCTTCCCCTTAGGATAATTTCAAGCCCTTACCCTGTCTCTGGTTACCAAACGTAGTTATAAATGAACCCTATAGGTGCCCTAACGCACCTTAAATCGTTAGGTGGCGACTCTTCAAAAAATGCAAACCCCTTTCCCAAAAGGAAAGAGTTATCTCAACCAAATGTCATAAACCCGATTTCGCGAGAAAAAGGGGGCGCGACAGAGGTCTCTCCCCAACAGGAATAAATTCAAGACTGCCCATACTCAACGCCTTCCTACTCAAAGCATCGACCACTACATTGGCCTTCCCCGGATGGTACAAGATAGTAATATCATAGTCCTTTAGCAGCTCCAACCATCTCCGCTGCCTCAAATTGAGATCCTTCTGCTTGAACAAGTGCTGGGGCTACGATGATCAGTAAACACCTCACAAGACACACCATACAAATAATGTTGCCAAATCTTCAACGCGTGAACAATGGCAGCCAATTCTAAATCATGAACAGGGTAGTTCTTCTCGTGGGCTTCAACTGACGAGAAGCATAAGCAATAACTCTACCCTCTTGCATCAACACACAACCGATACCAACTCTTGAAGCATCACAATACACTATATAAGAACCTGAAGCTGATGGCAAGACTAACACTGGAGCTATGGTCAAGGCAGTCTTGAGCTTCTGAGAGCTCGCCTCACACCCATCCGACCACATAAAAGGATCACCCTTCTGAGTCAAATTGGTCAAGGGTGATGCTATAGATGAAAATACCTGAACGAACCGGCGGTAATAACCCGCCAAACCAAGAAAGTTGTGGATCTCCGTGGCTGAGGACGGTCTGGGCCAACTCTGAACCGCCTCTATCTTCTTGGGATCAACCTGAATACCCTCGCTAGACACCACGTGCCCCAAGAAAGCCACTGAACTGAGCCAAAACTCACACTTGGAGAACATTTCATAAAGCTTCTCCTCCCTCAATCTCTGCAATACTACTCTCAAATGCTCCGCGTGCTCCTCCTGACTACGCGAGTATACCAGAATATCATCAATGAAAACTATGACAAACGAGTCGAGATACGGCCAGAACACACTGTTCATGAAATGCATGAACGCTGCTGGGGCGTTGGTCAGCCCAAAAGACATCACAAGGAACTCATAATGACCATATCGGGTCCTGAAAGCTGTCTTAAGAATATCCGAGTCCCTGATCTTCAACTGGTCGAACTCCCTGAAGCTGGTCGAACAAATCATCAATGCGAGGTAGGGGATACTTGTTCTTAACTGTAACCTTGTTCAACTGCCTGTAATCAATGCACATCCTCATCGTGCCATCCTTCTTCTTCACAAACAGGATAAGAGCACCCCACGGCGAAACACTAGGCCGAATAAACCCCTTATCAAGGAGTTCCTGAAGCTGCTCCTTCAAATCCTTCAGCTCCGTTGGTGCCATACGATATGGTGCAATAGAAATGGGCTGAGTGCCCGACACCAGGTCAATACCAAAATCAATATCCCTGTCCGGTGGCATGCCCGACAGGTCTGCAGGAAACACATCGGGAAAATCCCTCACAACTGGAACAGAATCAATGCTGGGAGTCTCTGCACTGACATCCCTCACAAATGCTAAGTATGAAAGACAACCTTTACCAACCATACGCTGGGCCTTCAAGAATGAAACTACCCTACTGGGAACATAATCAGACGAACCTCGCCACTCAATCCGTGGCACACCCGGCATAGCTAACGTCACTGTTTTGGCGTGACAGTCCAAAATAGCCCGACAGGGAGATAACTAATCCATGCCCAATATCACATTGAAGTCCACCATGCAAAGTAACAGAAGATCCACTCGGGTCTCAAGACCCCCAATAGACACCACGCACGATCGTTATACACGGTCTACCACAACAGTATCACCTACCGGAGTAGATACATGAACAGATGAAACGAGAGACTCGCGGGGCGTATCCAAATAATGGGCAAAATAGGATGACACATAAGAAAAAGTAGAACCAGAATCAAATAATACAGAGGCATCTCTGTGGCAGACTGAGATAATACCTGTGATCACAACATCTGAAGCAATAACATCTGGTCTGGATGGGAGGGCATAGAAACGGGCTTGACCACCAACTGATCGGCCTCCCCCTCTAGGGCGACCCCTAGCTGACTGACCTCCACCCCGAGCCGACTGAGCGGGTGGGGAAGTAGCTGGTGCTGAAGCTAAAGGCTGACTCCTCTGCTGGGATGACCCTCCCGAAAGACGGGGACAAAACCTTTTAATATGACCCAAGTCTCCACACTCGAAGCAACCTCTCCCGGCAAATGGCGGTGGGGACTGAAGGGAGCCCCTCGCACCGGGATGCCCACTAGAAGAACCAGGCATGGATGAGCCCTGAACTGATGGTGCCTGAGTCGAACTCTGAGCTGGAAGGGCACTGAGAGACGAGTGACCCTGATGTGAACTGTGGGAAACGAGGCCAGATAACCCACCACGGTGACCCGAACGGGCTGGCTGAGCATGTCTAAATGGACGGCCTCTGCCGTACTGAAACTGACCTCCCGAAGAAGTACCACCAAAGCTGCCAGATCCCCGAAACCTCTTGGCCTCCCTCTCATCTCTCTCCTGGCGGCGAGCTGACTCGATCTCTCTGGCAATGTCAACCACCTCCTCAAATGAAGCGCCAGATACTCTCTCTCTCTGGTTAGAAAAATCCGTAGCTGATAGTTGAGGCCATCAACGAACCTCCTGACCCTCTCCCTATCCGTGGGAACTAGCCAGATAGCATGACGGGCCAACTCGAAGAACCTCATCTCATACTGCGACACAGACATGTCCCCTTGACGCAACTGCTCGAACTGCCTGCGCAGCTCCTTTCTGTGGGAATGCAGTACATACTTCTCTAGGAGGCTAAAGTCTACCAAATCTCTCCAGTCGACGCTGCTCGTCATCAGGCATAACTGGAACTACATAATCCTGAGCAGGGGCAACCGGTTGGGCTGGTGGTGCCTCCAGTGTCCGAAGTCCCTGCACAACCTGCTCAGGTGTGCGAGCGGCGGGAGTCTGAGTGCCTCCCCCGGCCTGGGAAGTAACTGTTGTAGTAGAAATCGAGATTGCCTGAGCAAGGCTGGTGCACACGGTCAGATCTGGGCCAAGGTCTCTTGGAGTACCGGAATGATAATAGGCGCAGCCGGTGCCTGAGCTGGTGCTGCCGGAGCATCCTCCGCTGGAGCCTGATCATGAACTGGGGCGGCTGGTGGGTCTGCAGGTGCTGCCCTGACTGCTGCAAGGGCTACACCTCTGCCCCTACCAAGGCCTCGACCGCGTCCTCGGCCTCTAGTGGCCACAACTGGTGGTACTGGTGGTCGTTCGCCCTGACCGGTAGCACGTGTCCTCATCATCTGTAAGAGAATAGAATAACAGAAGTTTAGTACTAGCATCAACAGATTCGCACGACAGGAATTCAAGAACAAGAAGTTTTTCCTAAAAGGTTCTGCAGCCTCCCGAGGATAAGTACAGACGTCTCCGTACTGATCCGCGAGACTCTACTAAACCCGCTCATGACCCGTGAGACCTATGTAACCTAGGCTCTGATACCAACATGTCATGATCCAAAAACCGACCCGGTCGTGATGGCGCCTATCGTGGAACTAGGCCAGTCACTTATTTCCAATTACTCCATTTCTCAATTTAAAAACTTAAGAAAATCGCATTTTTAACAGAAATCCAATAAGATAAAAATAGAAATCCAAAACTAGCGGAAAGAAATACAAGCCCGACCTCGGGTGTCACTAGTTATGAGCAAAAGTACTACAATTGTTCGAAATAAACAAGACTACATAGTCTGAGAATATCCAACAATTATGCTAAGAGGAAGATAAGGAAGGAAAAAGCCGGAACTGCGGTCGCCAAGCAGCTACCTCGCAATCTCCAAAGAACAGTCCGCAACGATATGATCAGCAGCCGCTACCGTGACCTAAAATACCTGGATCTGCATACAAGGTGTATGGGGTAACGTGAGTACACCAACTCAGTAAGTAACAAGTCCAACCTATGGACTGACAGGTAGTGACGGACCAAACCTCAACAAGTAATAACATATAACTGAACAGGAAAGTAGACATGCTTACAGTTCAAGTAAAGCTCGACAGTATTTAAATGCAACTAAACGGTACGAAGTTCAAAACTCAGAGATTTTATAATTAAAATCCCATGTTTTGTTTAATATAGGGTTTAGGACTTAAAATCCCATGTTTTGCACTTTAGTCCCTGAAATTTTCGCTTCCTGCCGCGGTTTTGCCGCGGTCGCGGTGGAACCGCGGCCAAACATGCCCTCTGATTCTTCAGTTGTCCGCGAGTACACTCTGCCGCGGTTCTGTCGCGGTCGCGAAAAAACCGCGGTTTTTCACCCTGTTCCGTTTGGAATTTGGAAAAACGTAAAACATGAAAGTTGTATCCCTTTGAGTTATCTTTCCAACCATATATTGTGGAGCCCAAATGGAGTTCTGAGCAAAAAGTTATGTCTATTTTACTAGACAGTGCGCAATATGCCTCCTCAAGTCTTCGTTCGTACTTAATTATCATTTGACCTCCGAACACGATCCCGGCTTAATTCCTTGAGCTTTTACTCAGACTTCAAAGCTTCAAATCACTTAAATTCATTCCATAACATCTATATAGCTCGGAATTACACCTACAAGGCATAAAACACACAATTAGTGCAAAACACTAGCGATTAAAGCGCAAACTCAATTAAAGTGCAATAAATTCGAGTGTAATAAGCGACTAAAATATGCAATTATAGCCTATCATCAGCATGCATACAAAATCAACAACAACAACATCCCAGTGAAATCCCACAACTGGGGTATGAAGAGTGTTGGAGCAAATGGAAAAAGTATTAAATTTTGTGAATAGTCAATTTATAAAACTGATTTTGTATGCATGAACAAATACCTTTACACTATAAGATGTTTAACATAAAGTTGGACAATACATTTAATATGACACTACCTATCAAAATTTTAGTCTCAAAATTGATCATCAAATGTTTGATTTCTTAAAAACACTTAGTGTCGGTAATTTATTTCAGAAGATTATTTCAAATAACCTTCAGCTTTTGTTAGAACTACTATAAAATACTATGAAAAAAGCATTATATTACATTCTTCAAAAATCTACAAAAGTATACAAAATTTAGTTTTGTAACTGTAGACTAAGAAATGTTAAATAAAAGAAAAAAATGTTAATTCAGATAAACAATTATAACATGCGTTTATGATTTTTAGAACATAATGATGAAAGTCTTTCGCATGAAGCTATCTATCAAACATACCTTTCCGCAACACATTAATATGTTGTAAATTTACTTGTCTGCTTTTGCTTCACCTGCATTCAGATAATATTTTCTATGAAACTTGAGAGCACAAGCAATATTATCTCTACCAGATTTACATTTCACGAAAATACCAATATGAAATGATGGCTAGTTTAAGAGAGAGAAAAGAAAAGAGTTGTAAATAGCATACTCCATCTTCTGTGAATCTAATGATGTGATTGAGAACTGAAGAGTGTGCAGTCACAAAGTAAATTGTAAATGAAGAGAAACAAATACAAAATTATTTAGGAAATACAACTAAAAAAAATCCATGTCTATTAGAGCAAAACAAACCCGAGAAAGAGGTGCTATGGAGAACACAAAGGGTGAAGAAAAGGTAATTGATTCATAATATATATATATATATATATATATATATATATATATATATATATATATATATTGGCATCATATTCCTCATATCTTGGATATTTTATTTTTTTGTTTTCTTAGTATGTACCAGTTTCCTAACTATTTTCACATGCATGCAATAATGCCATATCTGAAGCAAACAACTTTGTTAATTAGTGAAAATATAAATAATTATGACGTGATTCTTGATGTGTGCTATCCATCTATATATAGTGGAACAAGAGCTGCAATAAAGAAAAATGGTATATAGTTGTTTTCATTCACTGAACTTGTTATATTTGTATTTCTGCTGGAACTTAATAGTGCTTTCCCCTTTGCAGGCTACTAACATGAGTGTAGGTTGAGGTGTGTTTGAGCTATGAAAGGCGCTTCTGTATTAACCTTCTGGAGGTTCAGAAATCCCTTCATAAAACTATATAGGACCAACTTGCCTTAATTATAGCTGGTTGATGTGCTAGCTGCAGGTAAGTCTGCAAAATACCAAGTCCACATTGAACCATAAATACATATATATAATGGCTGACCACACCAATGATGTTACCATTTCACTGGCAAATTACTCGATGAACTTGCAGATTATAAGTAATGGATTGTTACTTCTATGGCAGTGCTTCACTTGATGGAGCATAGGCATTAGAGTTGCTTTGTGCTTAGCTTACTTGTGTGTCTTTTCAAGTTTAGTACTTAATGACTGTCAGGTGATTTTTAATTTCATGGGAAGATTCTGCGGTAGTAATTAAATGAGATTTTAAGGCTCTAAAAAATTAAAGTTTGAATTAACCATCTTCCAAGCCTGTGAGATTTTGTAATTTCAGCTTATAACTTATAGCTTTACCACTCTGTGTATGACATGGATTTATACATTAGACTACTAGCATGTTTTTAAAGGGTAAGAACAAGTAGCTAGACAATTGATAAATAGCATCCGAGTACATGACACTTTATAGGAAGTTATGGAGGTCGAGTATTAAGGTTGTAGGTTAGAAGGTAGTTGAGTCTTGCATTACTTTGTACCTTCTAAGATAGCTAGTGGCAATGTCGTGTCTTACTGATTTTCTCTTTTCGGTGTAGGACCTATTTACTAGCCATCATTTTTACTTTGCATTTTTCTTCTGCATTTTATGTTCCTATTTTTCCTATGATCTCTGTAGTGAAACTAATATTGTCTCCTTTTGTCTTTTTATTCTCTTGAGCCGAGGGTCTTTCGGAAACAGCCTCTCTACTTCTTCGGGGTAGAGGTAAGGTCTGCGTACACACTACCCTCCCCAGACCTCACTAGTGAAATTTTACTGGGTTGTTGTTGTTTGTAAAACAGTGTGAGGCAAATTATAGTAATACTGAATGATGACATGTAGGAGATCAGTTTTGTATTAGTTACTGGCCTATTATTTATGTACCATCTTGATACCTTTTTTATGTAATAAAATTTTTCCTTATAAAAAAAAAAAAACAATAAGGCTATGAATAGGGCTTCTACCAAGCTTGGCCACAACAGTCATGCCCCCATTTATACTAACAATCACATGCTTGAAACATGAGTACCAGAAACAATACAAAATAAATGAGCTCTACAAATGCCTATGCAGTTGGATGTGGTAAGGTGCAGTAACAACTATATTTGGTGTGCTTATGCATCATCTCATTAGTTCAGCTGGACCTTTTTTTTTTTTTTTTTTTTTTTTTTTTTTTTTTGTGTTCTTTCTCAAAATTTGATAGGAGGTAGAAATTTTAATTAGGTTTCTTTTATTGTACTCATGTCAATAATTGGAATTACCGAAATCAAATGAGGTTTCAGTGAACAATTTTAAGGAGAGAGGTCACTCAGGTATCAGCTAGGACACATTCTACTCAGAGGTAGGAAACAGTTAGCGGTAAAACATTTAACACTTGGGGTGTGTTTGGTACGAAGGAAAACGGAAAATGTTTTCATATTTTCCCATGTTTGGTTGGTTTAAATGTTTTGGAAAACATTTTCCTTATGAACTCATTTTCCTCCAATTGGAGAAAAATATTTTCCTTATAAAGAGAAGGAAAACATTTTCCAAAACTCCTTCTCAACCTTCCCCACCCTCACCAACCTACCCCACCCCCTCTCCAAAAAAGGTTTTTATTATTATTATTATTATTATTATTATTATTTTTTATATATTTCAATTTTTCGGTTACCACCCACCCTACTACCCCTCCACCCCACCCCCCCCTCCCCCGCTAAAAAATTATTTTTTTTACCTTAATTTTTTTTTTTTTTGCAATTTCAAATTTCAGTTTTTTCGTTTTTCTGCATCACCCCCACCTCCCCACCTGCCCCCTCCCCCCCCCCCCTCCCGCACTAAAAAAAGATTTTAATTTTCTTTTTTGTAATTTAAATTTCTATTTTTTGGTTTTACTGCCCCCCCACCCGCCCCCTGTCCCCTCCCCCCCCCCCCTAAAAAAAATATTTTAAAATATATTTTTCAGTTTTAATTTTTTTATTTATCGGTTTAAAGGTTCAAAATTTTACAAGTTCCAAAATTATGAGTTTGGAGGTTTATGTGTTTGGAAGTTTACGGGTTCGAAATTCCGCGGTTTTGAAAGTTTAGCGGTTCGAAAGTTTATGAAATTTGTAGGTTCGGAAGGTTGTTGGTTTGAAAGTTTATGGCTTCATGTTTATTATATCTAAATTATTTACGAATACTCTTGAAAAGCCATTTTCCTTAATTTGCATACCAAGCACCGGAAAATAAATAAGATTACTACTTGTTTTTCAAGAAAAACGGAAAATATTTTCCGTTCTACAAAACACACCCTTGAACTTTGATTTTATGTAGATGACTTTTAAGATCTTAATAACATGCATATGAATCCTACCAACGAAACCGACGGAATTCTATTCCGAGGCCGTCTTCACACTGCTCCGACTACGGTCCAAATTCTAAAGCTTAAGCTCTCATTGAGGGACTAAATGTCCCAAAACACTCCAAAACACAAAAAGAATCCTCCCGGCAACTCAAAATAGCAGAAACAAACACGGGGAAAGCAGTTAATAGGGGATCGGGACGTAAATTCTTAAAACGACCGGCCGGGTCATTACATCTACGTGGCTCAATGTCAGCACGAATGAAAGAAATACCAAACTTAGCCCGAACTATATTTTCACTTACGTTAAGACCTGAAGCAAAGAAATCATCTGTTGTGGCTAGCTTTGGGTCTTTGCAAATCTTTCCATTCACGAATACTGAATAAATGAAACAAAACAAATTAAAGCTAAGCATATTATGCAGATATTAATTATGAGCGTGCTAACAGATATGGGATCGATGATTTACCAGAAGCTTTAGAGTCGTTAACTGCAACACAAATGTCGTGTAAAGGGTCGATATCATAGGCATAAGCTAATTGGGATGAAAAGAAAGCAGCAATGGCTAAAGTTGTTATTAACCAGCACATACTCATTGTAATTTCAGAGTCTACTTTCGTCACAAAAACCAGCGATTAAGTTAGTAGTTTGCTTTGGGCTGGTATATTTATTTCCACAATTAACAACCAGAGAGGTGTGACTACTTATAGTTCGATCGTATCATTTTTTTAATATTCATGTCTCCGTCTTAATCTTTTTTAATTTCCTTGCTTCCCTTTATCAAAAAGAAAAGTCCAGGTTATTGCTTTAGGCCGCGCTTGAGCCTTGAAACTAGGTGCAAAACAGTGTGAGATCAGTTTACCTCCCTTACAGGGCCGACTCAATAAAATTGGTTTCCGGAAGCCAAACTTTAGCGAGAAACCGTAAACTTCTAAGAAACCATAAATATTTTTAGCTAACTATTTTCTAGATTTTTGAGATGGAAACTTGTTAATAACTTTTTTATAATCGATTTCTTCTAATATTTTTTTTATCAATTAATAATATAGAAAATTCATTTAATCTATCTTGAGATATTGTTGATCTTACTTAGGTAAACATTTTATCAATTTTAATTGTTGTTATAATAACTGAAAATTTCAAGCTCCTATGATGCTAGATAGTTTCCCTTTAGTTCCAAATTTCAATAGAGCATCTTATCTGTGAAATTTGAAATTTATTGTTTTAACATACTTTCCATGCACTATTATAAATCCGCTAAATACCGACCAGAAAAACCGACCAACTTTGGTCGGTTATGGCAAATTACCGACCAAAACACGGCCAAATACGCTTGGACGGTATTTTGATGGTCGTTTTAATATACCAACCAACATTAGTCGGAAATTACCGACCAACGTTGGTCGGTATATTAAAACGACCATCTGAAGAATTTAAATCATTTACCGACCAACTTTGGTCGGAATCATATTTTATTAATTTAATTTTACCGACCAAAGTTGGTCAGTGTATTTAATTTATATTTTTTTATTAATTATTAAAATTAAAAAAACCGACCAAAGTTGGTCGGTAACTGAAAATATATATTTTTTAAAAATAATTAAAATTTTACATTACCGACCAACGTTGGTCGGTAACCTAAACAGTGCAGGTAACATACCGACCAAAGTTGGTCGGTAATGTTGAATTCTGGAAATTCATTGTTTATTAATTGACCAAGTTTGGTCTGTAATAGTCAATTATTTTTTTTTAATAAATACCAACCAACTTTGGTTTGTAAATTGCAGTTATTTTTTTTTAATTAAAAACCGACCAACTTTTGTCGGTTTTTCTGGGTTTAATTTTGGCATAAAATGCCTGTTTTGGTAGCTAAACCACATGCCAACATACCAATACAACAACAACAACAACAACAACAACAACAACAACAACGCAACAACAACAACAACAACAACAACACAACAACAACCAAACATTCAATAAATACTTTAAAACTAACAAATTAGAGTTCAATTGAACATAACAATCCAAAATCAAGTTAAAACTAATTACAACAAGTTCAAAACTGGTTCTATTTGTCTAGTTCAAAGTATATAAAAGTCAAGGAGTGTCTTGTACAACATCATTATCACCGTCTAATGAACTTTCATCTACAAGACGGCATAGAGAAAGGTCTTGTGGAGGATGGGAAGAACGATCACGGGGAGGACGGGAGGAACGATCACGAGCAGGACGGGAGGAACGATCACGTGGAGGTCGAACCTCTGGCGATGACTCACGAGACCGGGGCAACGGAAGAGCTCCAGTAGATAGGAGAGTTCTGATCTGAGCTTGCATGCCAATGAATTAAGCATCTCTAACCCTTTCTCTTTCCTTGGCCGCTTCTAGTTCGGATGTGAGCTTTGTCACAGTCTCCCGCACAGCGCAGAGGCTCTCCCCATTAAGTTACTCGCCTTGCGAGGAAGTCCCTATTCCTTGCATTCCACACTTATAGCAATGGAACTTTTTAGTAGGAAGCCCGTATACCTTCCCCATTTTGGACCGCCAACAGACTCCACCATATTCTTTCAGCATCCTCGTCCTAAGGTTGGGTTGGCTCGCCCGATTCACCAGCTGGATGACTGCGAATGACTTCCTCCACGTTACTTTGGTAGCAACCCTATATTATTTCAAATTGAATCAGTATTTCAAAATTCTTATAAAAGTAAATTATAAAACTTAAAGAAATTGAAAGCTTACATATGCAGTCGAGGCCTGGTCCTCGATCCACCTTTCTTGATCCGTCTCTTTCTTCTTCTTTACAATATGTGTCTCCTTGAATAGCTCATCATGGCTCATTGGATGCCCCAACTTCTTTTCCTGAAAAGAAATTAGTTTATTTCATAAACAGAATAGATATACTTAGAAAAGTAAAATAATTTAAGCAATTACGTACGAATCGTCTTTTTATTGTCCCTAGGATGATCGCACCTCCAGTGTACAAAGAGCCTCCCTTCTCGGATGCGCGAACTTTCTTTCCTTTTTCGCTTCTAAAAGTTCGATTCACAAGAACAAATCCTAAACCCTAGATTCTAACTAAACTATTCAAGACAATACAAAGTTAATAGTTTAATTCTAACTAAACTTTTCAAGACAATACAAACTCAAACATTCAATTTATATCATATGTAATCAATTCAATTAAAACAAGACCTAAACCCTAGATTTCTATAAAATACAATGTTAAATAATCAATTGAAACACTAATCAATTGAAACTAATTCATAGCTAATAAACAAAACATTAGATTTATACACAAAAAAAATAAGTTGTAATTCAAACCTTGAAGTTTTAGGAGGTGGAGAAGGAGAGGCGCAGCAGTGGCAGTGGCAGAGGCGATGACGGCAGCTGGGCGGTGGCGACGCGGCGTGCGAATGAGATTTGTGTGAGGGAAATAGAGAAGGAGAGGGGAATGTATTGAGTGAGGAGTTAAGGGAATTTTGAAAGAGAGGTATGAAAAAATGGGGGGGGGGG
>NC_031996.1:35921410-35948215 GCF_001879085.1 Nicotiana attenuata | reverse complement strand
GGGGGGGGGGGGGGTGCTCCCGTATATTTCAAGTCTGTTTTCAGACTTCCGACCAAAGTTGGTCGGTATTTTGGTCGGTACAATTAGTGTTGACCGTTTGACCAAAAACCGACCAACTTTGGTCGGTTATTTTAAAAAAAAATAATTTGTTTTTATTTCTTAAAATATTATAAGCTATAAAAAATTATTATATACTATAAAAAAAGTAGAATTAACTATAAGTATTTATTTTATTTAACTATATAATTATTATAAATAATTATAAACTATAAGCATAATCTTTACAAATAATTATATTAACTAGGTAGTTACTTTTAATAGATTATAATAGCATCTATCTAAGTAAATTTTCTAAGTTATATTTAAGTATATGAGTAATTTCACACACACATACCAAACATATATGAATTTACTACAATATATAATCAATTTGCAATGATAATATTTCAGCATGCAATTTATAATGATGTTGACATTATCAACTTCTCAAATTTGAGATTCGAGGAATTCCGACTGATTCTCATTTGGGATTATTATGCGCGTCGTTATTTGAAGCACACATTTCTTTGAAGTGCATATGAAGCGATAGAGCGATATATGGCTTTTAACAACACTATAATATAACATGCAATATTGTTTAAAATAGGAAAAAGAAGAAATTAGTTAAAAAACTTTCGTGACTATAGAAGGATGATTTACCAGAAGCGTTAGTGTCTTTAACTCCAACACATATGTCTTGTAGAGGATTGAGATCATAGGCATAAGCTAATTGGGAAGAAAAGAAGCAGCAATGGCTAAAATTGTTATTAACCAGCTCATGCTTATTGTTATAGCAAAGTCTACTTTCATTAAATTTGGGAACAATTGTATTTTTGCTAAGGGCTTGTTATGCTTTTTTTCTTTTTCCGAAATAACTAGCTGAGGGGTTACTACTTATAGTTCAAGTTGATCAAGAAGTAACCATTAATCAAGAATCTCTTGATCTGTTTTACTTCTAATCAGCGGTCAACAGTCAGCTTCACAACTCTCTCAGCACATGGTGAATTTACATAGTCATTCAGAATTTAAGTTATATACATCGTCGCACTATCATGCCCAGGGGCGGATACGCCATGCGGAAAGCACTGTCTTCGTCATAATTTTTATTAAATACATATATATAAATAGTATAAAAAATGAAAATATTACGTATAAATATAAAAAAAGTCACCGCTTTCATTATAGTGATTTATTCATTCATTCATTTTTTCTAATTTTGATACCGCTTACCAAAAATTATGTGTACGCCCCTGAATTCATGCCACCAAAATTAAAGATTAATCACAAATAAACTTCCTTATAACATGGAATATATAATCTTGAGAATAAAACAGGTTGCATGTTACAACAGATAGAAGTAATATGATAATTTAAAAAATCTTCAAAATGATTGTGTATATAACTTAAACTCATTCAAGAAAATGGGATAAATATAGAAATGCCTTAACAAACAATCAAATGTTAGTCAATTAGTACATTTCGCAGCAAAATTTAGACTTTGAATTATGAAAATGAGAAAAGTCCACGGTTGAATTGTTAATCTAGCATGTTTTCATAATTTCTTATTTGCTAATAATACGATTGCATCTTCGCCTACAAATATGCATGTTCTCATCTTGCTATGAATCACGTACAAAGGAGAAGCCCAGATGCTCCAGTAAAGAGTTGCGAGCGGCTGATTTTGGAGGGCACGAGAAGAGGTAGAGGACGGCCTAAGAAGTATTGGGGAGAGGTGATCAGGCAGGACATGGCGAGACTTCAGATTTCCGAGGACATGGCCCTTGATAGGAAGCTGTGGAGGTTGAGTATTAGGGTTGTACGCGGGGGTGGGCATATTTTGGTCGGAACCGAATAAACCGACCGAACCATTTTTTTTATTTCGGTTTCGGTTATTCGGTTTGTTCGGTCGGTTTCGGTTTAAAATTTTAAAATTTCGGTTTTTCGGTTCGGTTTTCGGTTATTAAGTTTTTTAGTTTGGTTAACCGAAAAACCGAATTATTAGCATATATGTTCTTTAAGTTATATATAGGCTAAGCCCATAGGTAATAAATTAATATTATTAGGTCCAATCTATCAAAGACTCAACTCAATTAAGTAAGTCCATCAACTTTCCAATCTTAAAGACTTTCGGTCTATTGAAACTTCCATAGCATATGTGATAGATACCGGGAGAATTTCACACAGAGTGTTAATTTACGCTATGTTTGAATTTTATGTAATAGTGTGCAAAGTTTAGTCTATTTTTTTCTATAACCACAATATTTCCAACAATTTCAAAGTTTTGGAAAAAATCAACAAATTCGCCGGTCATATTATTACATAGAAGGAGTCCAATATGATAATGTTCAAACCGAAAACCGAACCGAAATAACAGAACTGAAATTAGAAAAACCGAACTGAACCGAACTTATTTCAGTTCGGTTTCAGTTACTACTTTTACAAAACCGAAAATCGAATAACCAAACCGAATTTCTTCAAACCGAACCGAACCGACCGAATGCCCACCCCTAGTTGTACGTTAGGAGATAGTTGAGTCTTTCCTTACTTCATCTCTTCGTGAGGCTAGTCTTGTAGTTTTTCAAGTCAGCTAGTGGTAATGTTGTGTCTTAACTATTTTACTACTATTTCGTTTTTCATAGCGCCTGGTCTATACACTGTCTATCTTTTTTTCTTTGCATCTACTTTCTCATTTTCATGATGTTATTTTTTCTATGTTTTCTATTGGAGGTACTGATATTGTGTCTTTGTGTATTCGTCTTCTTGAGCCGATGGTCTTTCCGAAACAACCTCCCTACTTGTCACGACCCGAATTTCCCACCCTCGGGAGTCGTGATGGCGCCTACTCGTGAAAGCTAGACAAGCTGAGTATTATAAATTCATTACACTTTTTATTAAGCATGTTCAACAATTCAAAGTAATAAGTGATTAAACAGCGGAATAAATTAAATAACCAGAAATACGGAAGACGAAAACTTAATAGTTTAACCAAACATTGCTACATAATCTGAAGTACTATACTACCCAGAATTTGGAGTCACAATTTCACAGACGGTCTAAGAGTACTACAAATAAAGGGTCCAAAGAATAAATACAAACTGTCTCAGAAATACATAGAAGAAACAATAGTGAAAGATAGAAGGAGATGCCAAGGCCTGCGGACGCCTGCAGGACTACCTCGGGTCGCCTGAATGGACTGAAGACAACACCCTCACAGCGGTCCAAATGCTCCGGTATCAGTATCTGCACACACTGCAGAGTGTAGTATCAGCACAACCGACCCCCATGTGCTGGTAAGTGCCTAGCCTAACCTCGGCGAAGTAGTGACGAGGCTAGGACCAGACTACCAAATAAACCTGTGCAGTTAAATCATATACAACGGAAAATAAAAGCAGATATTCACAGTTAAAGATGGGGAGGGGCAGGCATGCTACGGGGAGTATCAGATAACAACAAAATACTAAAGAGGAATGTAAAGAAACCATAATTTAGTTGCCAACAATAATGAGGAAAACAAACACAGTATTTACTTTCATTTCTTTCTCGTTGCAGGCGTGCAACCCGCTCCCATTTCATATATCTCGTTGCAGGCGTGCAACCCGCTCCCATTTCATATATTACCGTTGCAGGCGTGCAACCCGCTCCTATTTCATATATTACCGTTGCAGGCGTGTAACCCCTCCCCATTTCATATATTACCGTTGCAGGCGTGCAACCCGCTCCTATTTCATATATTACCGTTGCAGGCGTGTAACCCCTCCCCATTTCATATATTACCGTTGCACGCGTGCAACCCGCTCCTATTTCATATATCAACACCAATCATAGAAGAATCCCGACAAGGGAACAATAATACAACAAGAATATCCCAGCAAGGGAACAATAATACAACAACAACATCCCGGCAAGGGAACAATAATATAACAACAACATCATGGCAAGGAGACAATATCATAAACAATAACATCCCGGCAAAGGAACCAACAATGATAATCATCATATTAGACATGGATAAATCACAACGGAGTCACAACAATTACAATGCTAGACTCACGAGCATGCTTGACACCGACGTATAGATACTCGTCACCATGCCTATACGTCGTACTCCACAATTAACACATAGCAAATACGACACTACTCCTAATCCCTCAAGCTAAGGTTAGACCGAACACTTACCTCGATGCCACGAGCACAATTTAAGTCTCAACTATCGCTTTACCTCTTGATTCCACCACCAATTCGCTCGTATCTAGCCACCAGTTACTTAACTATATCAATAAATGCTATATGAATCAATTCCAATGCATGAAAATAGGTTTTCTAAAGTTTTTCCCAAAAAGTCAAAAATCGCCCCAGGGCCCACATGGTCAACACCCGAGGTTCGAACCAAAATCTGATTACCCATTCACCCACGAACCCAAATATATAATTTGTTTTGAAATCGGACCTCAAATCGTGGTCCAAATCCCCAAAATTTGAAATACCTAGGTTCTACCCAAAACACCCAATTTCCCCCATGAAAATCCTTGATTTTGAGTTGAAATCATGTTAAAAGATGTTAAAGATTGAAGAAAACGAGTTAGAAATGACTTACAATCGATTTGGAGAAGAAATTTTCTTTGGAAAATCGCCCAAGAGAGTTTATGTTTTGAAAGAGTTTGAAAAATTAAAGATTTTCGGCTAAGTCATGAATTTGCAGGTCGCAGATGTCGCAATTGCGACAAGGGTTCGCAATTGCGAACCCTTCAGAACCTGCTAAAATCGCATTTGCGAACCCTGAGGATTCCAGCCCTCCTCGCATTTGCGATCCTGCCTTCGTATTTGCGACAATTACATCGCATTTGCGACCAAGGCAGCCCAGGCCAAAATTTGCATTTGCGACACATTGCTCACAATTGCGAGCTCGCATTTGTGAGCCTGGCTTCGCAATTGCGAAGCCTGCAGGCCTGCAACACACCAGAAATTCCTAAGTCCAAATTTCACTCCGTGGACTATCCAAAACTCACCCAAGCCCTCGGGGCTCCAAACCAAACATGCACACTAACCCAAAAATATCATACGGACTTGCTCGTGCACTCAAATCACCAAAATAACATCAACAACTATGAATTTAGCATCAAAATCAAAGAAAATCTCAAGAACTTTCAAAGTTTCAAATTTTACAATTAAGGTTCTGAATCACGTCATATGACCTCCGTTTCTTACCAAACTTTACAGGCTCAACTTAAATCACATATAAGACCTGTACCGGGCTCCGGAACCAAAATACGGGCCCGATACCATCAAATTTCAAACAGATTTTATTTCCAAAAACTCATATATATTCCAGAAAACAATTTTCTTTAAAAATTCATTTCTCGGTCTTGGGACCTCGGAATTCGATTTTGGGCATACGCCCAAGTCCCATATTTTCCTACGGACCCTCCGGGACCGTCAAATCACGGGTCCGGGTCCGTTTACCCAAAATATTGACCGAAGTTAACTTAAATTCATATTAAAAGCAAAATTTATTATTTTTCACAGATTTTCACATAATGACTTTTCGGATACACGTCCGGACTGCATACGCAAATCGACGTGAGGCAAAAAAGAGGTTTTAAGACCTCGGAACATAGAATTTACTTTCAAAACGAGTGATGACGTTTTGGGTCGTCACATCCTCCACCTCTAAAACAACCGTTCGTCCTCGTACGGACATAAGAAGGAAGTACCTGAGTCGGAGAAAAGATGGGGATAACAGCTCCGCATATCGGACTCGGACTCCCAGGTCGATGCCTCAGCAGGCTGACCTCTCCACTGAACACGAACAAAAGGGAGACTCTTCGATATCAACTGACGAACCTGCCGGTCTAAAATAGCTACTGGCTCCTCCTCATAGGACATATCCTTGTCCAACTGGACAGTGCTGAAATCTAACACGTGGGATGGATCACCGTGATACTTCCGAAGCGTAGTGTGACGACCCAGCCGGTCGTCTTAAGGATTAACGCCCCGATCCCCTATTATCTGCTTTCCCCGAGTTTATTTCTTCTATTTTGATTTGCCGGGACGTTTGGTTTTGAGTTTCGAAGAGTTTTGGGACACTTAGTCCCTAAATGAGAGCTTAAGTGTTGGAAAATGGTCCATAGTCAGAACAGTGTGAAGACGGCCTCGGAACGGAAATCCGATGGTTCCGTTAGCTTTGTTAGGTGATTTCGGGGTTGGGAGCATGTTCGGAACGTGTTTTGGAGGTCCGTAGCTAATTTAGGCTTAAATTGCCGAAAGTTGGAATTTTGAAGTTTCCGGTTCGATAGTGAGATTTTGATCCAAGGGTCGGAATGGAATTCCGGAAGTTGCAGTAGCTCCGTCATGTCATTTGGGATGTGTGTGTAAAATTTCAAGTCATTCGGACGTGGTTGGTTAGGTTTTTGATCGAAAGCGTGTTTTGAGAGAAAATGAAGTTCTTAGGCTTAAATCGGCGATTAATTTGAGTTTCCGATGTTGTTTTTGGTGTTTTAAGGATTGGTACAAGTTTGAATGGGGTATTAGGTGATGTTGGTGCCTTGGGTTGAGGTCCCGGGGGCCTCGGGGTGGTTTCGGATGGTTGACGGGAAGATCGGAGAAGTGTTGCAGCAGCTGAAGCATTGCTGCTTCTGGTATTTTTGCATCTGCGGCTTGGGAACCGCAGATGCGGTACCGCAGATGCGGCGTGGGGTACCGCAGAAGCGGGGTTGGCCAGGCCCATCAGGCTCCGCCGATGCGGTGGTATTTTCGCAGAAGCGGATCCGCATCTGCGTGATCAGGACCGCAGGTGTGGAATTTTATATTTTTAAAGGTTCCGCAGATGCGGTGGGGTTTTCGCAGAAGCGAACTCGTATCTGCGAGATCAAGACCGCAGGTGCGGAATTTTGGATTTTTAATGAAACCGCAGAAGCGGCTCAAGTTCCGCAGAAGCGGCTCAAGTTCCGCAGAAGCGGAAATCACTGGACTGAATTATGAAATTCGAGGGTTTAGTTTCAAAATTTGGAAAAATCAAATTGGAGCTCGGGAGAGGGCGATTTTGAGAAGGATTTGAAGAGGAGATCAGTGGGTAACGTTTCTCTAATCCTTTCTAGTTATATTCCATCAATATATAGTTAAATCCATCATTTAAATTCGAATTGAGGATCATAAAAATTGGAAGAAACTTCTTAGACCGAATTATTGAGTTTTGAGTGGGTGTTTGACCTCCGATTTGGGAGATTTTTATGTGCTTAGACTCGTGAGAGTACGAGGGTTCTAAAAATATGAAAATTATCCGGTTCCGAGATGTTGGCCTGAGGGGCATTTTGGTCATTTTACCTAAATTCGAGTCTTAGCTTTAAATTTAATAGTAGAATTAGTTGCTTGAGATGTTATTTAGGATATCTAATTGAATTGAATAGATTTGGGCCATTTGGAGTTGGATACTCGTGGCAAGGGCGTGGTTTCTAGTTGATTTTGTGCCGGTTCGAGGTAAGTGGCTTGTCTAACCTTGTGTGGGGGACCTCCCCCTTAGGATATGATATTTGATAATTGAAAGCCTTGTACGTGAGGTGACGAGCGCGTACTTGAGCTAATTGTTGAAAACCCGATTTTTACTTAAAGATATTGAGACTGAGTTTTTTTCGTATTTGCCTTATTCTACTCGAAATTATAACCTGTGTTAGATTAGAAAAGCATGATTAGTCGATTTAAATTGCCTATTTACTTAAGTTGCCTTGACTGTACTACGTGAAGCATGTTAGGCTAGTACTACCTGTTGCTTGTATCTTTGCACTTCATTTCTGAATATCTTCTGGTTGTGGTTGCGCATTTACATTGGGACTACGAATGTGGGATTCCGGTAGCTCCCCCTTGTTTGTTTACTTTGGGACTACGGGTTAGATTCCCGGTACATCCCCCGCACATTGATAGTTGGACTACGGGACGGTATCCCGGGAGATCCTTCGGATATACACATATGATGGACTACGGGACGGTATCCCGGGAGCTCCTCGGACAGTTGATGAAATGGACTACAGGACGGTATCCTGGGAGATACTCGTTGTTGGTACTAATATTGAGCTGTTTTACTCTGTGTCACCTTATTCCTTGCGTGTTATTGTTGCTTCGTATAACTTGCCTTACTTCATAGTTTTATTCATTACTTCTGTTTACTTCATACTATTGCAAGGCTTATTATTATCTTTTATCTCAGTAGGGCCCTGACCTTCCTCGTCACTACCCGACCGAGGTTAAGCTTGGCACTTACTGAGTACCGTTGTGGTGTACTCATGCCCCTTCTACGCATGTTTTTCATGTGCAGATCCAGGTACTTCATCCCACGCGTATCACTCTCGAGGCGGAGAGATCTAGCTGAGACATCGAGGTACTTCTGCCGCGTCCGCAGACCAGGAGTCTCTATCTTATTCCAGCTTTAGTAGATAGTCTTTCCTTTCTTTCAGTTGTTTAGACATTCTGGAGCTAGACCAGTGTATTACTCTTCTATTAGCCTGTGTTTCTCGTGAGTTTCCGGGTTTTGGGGTGATATTGTAGACTTCCGCATTATGGAGTTGTATATGCCGGGCTGCATTTATATACAGTTCCGTTTAGTTGTTCAGTTTTAATTAATTATTCCGCAAGTTATTTTGTTTTTCCGCATTGTTAGGCTTACTTAGTCGTAGGGACTAGGTGCCATCACGACATGTTCACAAATGGGCGAACTGGCGTCGTGACAAGTTGGTATCAGAGCTATAGGTTCATAGGAGTCACGGGACACAGGCCGGTTTATTAGAGTCTCGCTGATCGGTACAGAGACGTCTGTACTTATCTACGAGAGGCTATGTAACTGTTAGGAAAATTTTCACTTCATTTGATTTCCTTGTCGTGCGATATTTTGACATCACAAATTCTAAACTTCTGTCTTCCATTCTCTCACAGATGGTGAGGACACGTGCTACTCGGGATGATCAGGCACCCGCGCCCCCTACTGCAGCCGTCAGAGGCCGAGGCCGGGGTAGGGGTCGAGGACGCGCACGTGGTGCAGCTAGAGCACCTGCGCGAGCTACCGCCGAGGCACCACCAGCAGATCCAGCCGGAGCCCAGGCACCTGGCACACCTACTACTGCCACTACTACTCCAGCCCTTCAGGAGACTTTGGCTTAGTTCATGAGTATGTACACCACCTTGGCTCAGGCAGGGTTGCTTTCCCTTTGCCGCAACCACATCCCAGGCCGCGGGAGGAGCATAGACTCCTGCCGTCCGCACTCCTGAGCAGCGAGTGCATGTTGAACAGGCTCCCGAGATTATTCCTGCATCGCCTGCAGCGCCAGTTCAGCCCGAGGACGGGTCAGCTGCTTCAGAGGATGAGCAGCGGAGACTTGAGAGGTTCAAGAAGTATGATCCCCCACTATTCAGTGGGTTAGCATCAGACGATGCCTTGGGATTTCTAGAGGAGTGTCACCATATTCTTTGCACTATGGGCATAGTAGAGTCTAGCGGGGTTTCCTTCACTGCCTTCCAGCTTCGGGGAGCCGCCTATGATTGGTGGCGTACTTATGAGATAGACAATCCAGCCGAGGCTGCCACACTGAGCTGGACCCAGTTCTCAGATATGTTCATGAGAGAGTTTGTTCCCTAGAGTCTCAGGGACGCATGGCGCGCAGAGTTTGAGAATTTGCGCCAGGGTGCTATGAGCGTTTCGGAGTATGCCATCCGCTATACCAGGTTGGCCAGGCATGCACCGGCCTTGGTTGCTACAGTTCGTGAGAGAGTTCGCAGGTTCATTGAGGGTCTTATCCCACCCATCCGATCTAGCATGGCTCGAGAGTTGGAGATGGACATTCCTTATCAGCAGGTAGTGAGCATTGCTAGGAGGATTGAGGGTATGCTCGCCAGGGAGCGAGAGGAGAGGGAGGCCAAGAGGTCTCGAGAGTCGGGTCACTACTCTGGTGCCCGTACCCCAACAGTAGGTCGTTATGGCAGAGGTTATGCGGGTCGCCCCATTCATTCAGCTCTTCCACCAGCCGGCAGTGCTCCAGCTCCGCCTACCCCTCAGGAGCCTAACTATGCACCTCCAGTTTCTAGTGCGCCTCCTGCGTGGGGTGCTTCCAGAGGTCAGTCCAGTAGATCTGGCCCTAGCCAGTCACAGCCACCGCATCCTCCCAGAGCTTGTTTCGAGTGTGGTGATACACGCCACATGGTTATGGACTGCCCCTGACTTGGTAGGGGTGCATCTTCACAGACTGCTCAGCCACAGCGTGCTCCTCAGAGTTCTCAGGACATGGTCACAGCTCCAGCTGCCACCCCATCTGCCCAGCCGGCTAGGGGCGGAGGTTGGGGAGGTAGAGGTCGCCCGCGAGAGAGAGGTCAGGCCAGATATTATGCTATTCCTGCTCGTACCGAGGCTGTTTCCTCCGACTTTGTCATTACAGGTATTATACTGGTTTGTCACAGAGAGCCATCGGTTCTATTCGATCCGGGCTCTACTTATTCTTATGTGTCGTCTTACTTTGCTCCGCATTTGGGTGTGCCTCGGGATTCTTTGAGTGCCCCCGTTTATATTTCGACTCCTGTGGGGGATTCTCTTATTGTGGACCGCATTTATCGGTCATGTTTGGTTACTATTCGTGGTTTTGAGACCAGGGCAGATTTGTTGTTACTTAAAATGGTTGATTTTGACATTATCTTGGGCATGGACTGGTTGTCGCCCCATTTTGCTATTCTTGATTGTCACGCCAAGACCGTGATGCTGGCTATGCCAGGTATTCCGCGTGTTGAGTGGAGTGGTACTTTAGATCACACTCCCAGTAGAGTTATCTCTTTCCTTAAAGCTCAGCGTATGGTTGAGAAGGGGTGTGCCGCGTATTTAGCTTATGTGAGAGATGTCAGTGCTGATACCCCTTCTGTTGATTTAGTCCCAGTGGTACGGGATTATCCCGATGTGTTTCCAGCTGACCTTCCGGGCATGCCGCCCGATAGAGACATTGATTTTGGCATTGATCTGTTGGTGGGCACTCAGCCCATTTCCATTCCTCTGTATCGTATGGCTCCTCTTGAGTTGAAGGAGTTGAAGGATTAGTTGCAGGAATTGCTTGATAAAGGTTTTATTCGCCCCAGTGTTTCACCGTGGGGTGCCCCCGTCTTATTTGTGAAGAAAAAGTATGGTTCCATGCGTATGTGTATTGATTATCGCCAGTTAAACAAGGTTACAGTGAAGAACCGTTATCCTTTGCCTCGCATTGATGATCTGTTTGACCAGCTTCATGGCGCACAGGTGTTTTCTAAGATTGACTTGCGCTCAGGTTACCATCAGTTGAAGATTCGGGAGCCAGATATCCCGAAGACTGCCTTCAGGACTCGGTATGGTCATTACGAGTTCCTTGTTATGTCATTTGGGCTGACCAATGCCCCAGCAGCTTTTATGCATTTGATGCACAGTGTGTTCAGGCCATATCTTGACTCGTTCGTTATTGTTTTTATTGATGATATTCTGGTGTATTCCCGGAGTCGGGAAGATCATGAGCAGCACTTGAGGACCGTGCTTCAGACCCTGAGAGAGAAGAAATTATATGCAAAGTTCTCAAAATGTGAGTTTTGGTTGAGTTCTGTGGCATTCTTAGGCCACGTGGTTTCGAGTGAGGGCATTCGGGTGGATCCGAGGAATATAGAGGCCGTGCAGAGTTGGCCCAGGCCGTCCTCAGCTACAGAGATTCGCAGTTTCCTTGGTTTGGCGGGCTACTACCGTCGTTTTGTGGAGGGGTTTTCATCGATTGCAGCCCCTATGACTAGATTGACCCAGAAGGGTGCCCCATTTCAGTGGACAGAGGAGTGTGAGGCGAGCTTTCAGAAGCTCAAGACAGCTTTGACTACAGCCCCAATTTTGATATTGCCTACTGGTTCGGGGTCCTATACAGTTTATTGTGATGCCTCACGGGTTGGCCTTGGAGCGGTGTTGATGCAGGACGGTAGGGTGATTGCCTACGCGTCCAGACAGTTGAAGATCAATGAGAAGAATTACCCTGTCCACGACCTTGAGTTAGCTGCTATTGTTCATGCCTTGAAGATCTGGCGTCATTATTTGTACGGTGTGCCTTGTGAGATCTATACTGACCACCGGAGTTTGCAGCATTTGTTCAAGAAAAAGGATCTAAATTTGCGCCAGAGGAGATGGTTAGAGTTGCTGAAGGACTATGATATTACTATTCTGTATCACCTGGGCAAGGCCGATGTGGTGGCGGATGCCTTGAGTCGCCGGGCGGAGAGTATGGGGAGTTTGGCATATTTACCAGCTTTAGAGAGGCCTATGGCGATGGATGTTCAGGCCTTAGCCAGCCAGTTTGTGAGATTGGATCTTTCGGAGCCCAGTCGGGTTCTAGCTTGTGTGGTTTCCCGGTCATCTTTATTTGATCGTATCAGGGAGCGGCAGTATGATGACCCTCATTTTCTTGTCCTTAAGGACAAGGTTCAGCATGATGATGCCAGAGATGTGACCATTGGAGATGACGGGGTATTAAGGATGCAGGGTTGGATTTGCGTGCCCAATGTCGATGAGCTTCGAGAGTTGATTTTAGCAGAGGCCCATAGCTCGCGGTATCCATCCATCCGGGTGTCGCGAAGATGTACCAGGACTTGAGGCAGCACTATTGGTGGAGGCGGATGAAGAAAGATATAGTTGGGTATGTGTCTAGATGCCTCAACTGCCAGCAGGTGAAGTGTGAGCACCAACGACCGGGTGGGTTGCTTCAGCACATAGAGATTCCGGAGTGGAAATGGGAGCGCATCACCATGGACTTTGTATCGGGACTCCCACGGACCTTGAAGAAGTTTGATGCCATTTGGGTTATTGTGGATCGGTTGACCAAGTCCGCTCATTTCATTCCTGTGTGTACCACTTATTCATCGGAGCGGTTGGCGGAGATTTATATCCGGGAGATCGTTCGTCTGCATGGTATTCCAGTTTCCATTATTTCAGACAGAGGTACTCAGTTCACTTCGCGGTTCTGGAGAGCCGTGCAGTAGGAGCTAAGTACTCGGGTGGAGTTGAGAACAGCATTTCACCCCCAGACGGACGGACAGTCCGATCGTACTATTCAGATTCTTGAGGATATGCTCCGTGCGTGTGTGATTGAGTTTGGAGGGTCTTGGTATCAGTTTTTGCCATTGGCGGAGTTTGCTTACAACAATAGTTATCAGTCCAGTATTCAGATGGCGCCGAATGAGGCTTTATATGGTAGGAGGTGTAGATCTCCGGTGGGTTGGTTTGAGCCGGGTGAGGCAAGGCTATTGGGCATAGAGTTGGTTCAGGACGCTTTGGGGAAGGTTAAGATGATTCAGGATAGACTCCGTACAGCCCAGTCCAGACAGAAGAGCTACGCGGACAGGAAGGTTCGTGATGTTTCGTATATGGTTGGTGAGCGGGTTCTGCTTCGGGTTTCGCCTATGAAAGGCGTCATGAGGTTTGGGAAGAATGGGAAGTTGAGTCCGAGGTTTATTGGCCCTTTTGAGATTTTGAGGCGAGTTGGGGAGGTTGCTTATGAGCTTGCCTTACCTCCCAGTTTGGCCGGGGTTCATCCGGTATTTCATGTTTCGATGCTCCGGAGGTATCACGGTGATCCGTCGCACGTGTTGGATTTCAGTTCAATCCAGTTGGACAAGGATCTATCCTATGTTGAGGAGCCAGTGGCTATATTGGTCAGGCAGATCAGAAAGTTGAGGTCAAAGAACATTGCTTCAGTAAAGGTTCAGTGGCGGGTTCAGCCGGCCGAGGAGGCGACCTGGGAGACCGAGCAGGATATGTACAGCAGTTACCCTCATCTTTTCACCACTTCAGGTATGTCTTTATGCTCGTTCGAGGACGAACGAATGTTTAAGTGTAGGAGGATGTGACGACCCGGCCGGTCGTCTTAAGACTTAACGCCCCGATCCCCTATTATCTGCTTTCCCCAAGTTTATTTCTGCTATTTTGATTTGCCGGGACGTTCAATTTTGAGTTTCGAAGAGTTTTGGGACACTTAGTCCCTAAATGAGAGCATAAGTGTTGGAAAATGGTCCATAGTCAGAACAGTGTGAAGACGGCCTCGGAACGGAAATCCGATGGTTCCGTTAGCTTCGTTAGGTGATTTAGGGGTTGGGAGCGTGTTCGGAACGTGTTTTGGAGGTCCGTAGCTTATTTAGGCTTGAATTGCCGAAAGTTGGAATTTTAAAGTTTCCGGTTCGATAGTGAGATTTTGGTCCAAGGGTCATAATGGAATTCCGGAAGTTGCAGTAGCTCCGTCATGTCATTTGGGATGTGTGTGTAAAATTTCAGGTCATTCGGACGTGGTTTGGTTAGGTTTTTGATCGAAAGCGTGTTTTGAGAGAAAATGAAGTTCTTAGGCTCAAATCAGTGATTAATTCGAGTTTCCGATGTTGTTTTAGGTGTTTTAAGGATTGGTACAAGTTTGAATGGGGTATTAGGTGATGTTGGTGCCTTGGGTTGAGGTCCGGGGGCCCTCGGGGTGGTTTCGGATGGTTGACGGGAAGATCGGAGAAGTATTGCAGCAGCTGAAGCATTGCTGCTTCTGGTATTTTCGCATCTGCGGCTTGGGAACCGCAGATGCAGCGTGGGGGACCGCAGAAGCGGGGTTGTCCAGGCCCATCAGGCTTCGCAGATACGGTGGTATTTCCGCAGAAGCGGATCCGCATCTGCGAGATCAGGACCGCAGGTGCGGAATTTTATATTTTTAAAGGTTCCGCAGATGCGGTGGGGTTTCCGCAGAAGCGAACCCGTATCTGCGAGATCAGGACCGTAGGTGCGGAATTTTGGATTTTTAAGGAAACCGCAGAGGCGGCTCAGGTTCCACAAAAGCGGGACCGTAGGTGCGGTCCCTTAACCGCAGAAGCGGAAATCACTGGACTGAAATATGAAATTCGAGGGTTTAGTTTCAAAAGTTGGAAAAATCAAATTGGAGCTTGGGAGAGGGCGATTTTGAGAGGGATTTGAAGAGGAGATCAGTGGGTAACGTTTCTCTAATCCTTTCTAGTTATATTCCATCAATATGTAGTTAAATCCATCATTTAAATTCGAATTGAGGATAAAAAATTGGAAGAAACTTCTTAGACCGAATTATTGAGTTTTGAGTGGGTGTTTGACCTCCGATTTGGGAGATTTTTATATGCTTAGACTCGTGGAGTACGAGGGTTCTAAAAATATAAAAATTATCCGGTTCCGAGACGTTGGCCTGAGGGGCATTTTGGTCATTTTACCTAAATTCGCATCTTAGCTTTAAATTTAATAGTAGAATCAGTTGCTTGAGATGTTATTTACATTATGTAATCGAATTGAATAGATTTGGGCCATTTGGAGTCGGATACTCGTGGCAAGGGCGTGGTTTCTAGTTGATTTTGTGCCGGTTCGAGGTAAGTGGCTTGTCTAACCTTGTGTGGGGGACCTCCCCCTTAGGATATGATATTTGATAATTGAAAGCCTTGTACGTGAGGTGACGAGCGCGTACTTGAGCTAATTGTTGAAAACCCGATTTTTACTTAAAGATATTGAGACTGAGTTTCATTCGTATTTGCCTTATTCTACTCGAAATTATAACCTGTGTTAGATTAGAAAAGCATGATTAGTCGATTTAAATTGCCTATTTACTTAAGTTGCCTTGACTGTACTACATGAAGCATGTTAGGCTAGTACTACCTGTTGCTTGTATCTTTGCACTTCATTTCTGAATATCTTCTGGTTGTGGTTGCGCATTTACATTGGGACTACGGATGTGGGATTCCGGTAGCTCCCCCTTGTTTGTTTACTTTGGGATTACGGGTTAGATTCCCGGTTGATCCCCCTGCACTTTTACTTTGGGATTACGGGTTAGATTCCCGGTAGATCCCCCGAACATTGATAGTTGGACTACGGGACGATATCCCAGGAGATCCTTCGGATATACTCATATGATGGACTACGGGACGGTATCCCGGGAGCTCCTCGGACAGTTGATGAAATGGACTATAGGACGGTATTCTAGGAGATCCTCGTTGTTGGTACTAATATTGAGCTGTTTTACTCTGTGTCACTTTATTCCTTGCGTGTTATTGTTGCTTCGTATAACTTGCCTTACTTCATAGTTTTATTCATTATTTCCGTTTACTTCATACTGTTGCAAGGCTTATTATTATATTTTATCTCAGTAGGGCCCTGACCTTCCTCATCACTACCCGACCGAGGTTAGGCTTGGCACTTACTGAGTACCGCTGTGGTGTACTCATGCCCCTTCTGCGCATGTTTTTCATGTGCAGATCCAGGTACTTCATCCCAGGCGTATCACTCTCGAGGCGGAGAGATCTAGCTGAGACTTCGAGGTACTTCTGCCGCGTCCGCAGACCAGGAGTCTCTAACTTATTCCAGCTTTAGTAGATAGTCTTTCCTTTCTTTCAGTTGTTTAGACATTCTAGAGCTAGAGCAACGTATTACTCTTCTATTAGCCTATATTTCCCGTGAGTTTCCGGGTTTTGGGGTGATATTGTAGACTTCCGCATTATGGAGTTGTATATGCCGGGCGGCATTTATATATAGTTCCGTTTAGTTGCTCAGTTTTAATTAATTATTCCGCAAGTTATTTTGTTTTTCCGCATTCTTAGGCTTACCTAGTCGTTGGAACTAGGTGCAATCACTACATGTTCACGGAGGGCGAACTGGGGTCGTGACACATGGACACATGAAACACTGGATGCACGGCTGATAAGCTCGGTGGCAACGCAAGTCTGTAAGCCACCTCTCCCACTCGATCAAGAATCTCAAACGGGCCAATGAACCTAGGGCTAAGCTTGCCCCTCTTCCCAAATCTTATCACGCCCTTCATAGGCGACACCCGAAGCAACACCCGCTCACCGACCATGAATGCCAGATCACGAACCTTACGGTCGGCATAACTCTTTTGCCTGGACTGAGCTGTACGAAGCCTATCCTGAATGATCCTGACCTTGTCCAAGGCACCCTGTACTAGATCCGTACCCAACAACCGAGCCTCTCCTGGCTCAAACCACCCAATCGGCGACCGACACCGTCTACCATACAAAGCCTCATAAGGAGCTATCTGAATGCTTGACTGGTAGCTGTTGTTGTAGGCAAACTCCGCTAAAGGCAAAAACTGATCCCACGAGCCTCCAAAGTCAATAACACAAGCTCGGAGCATATCATCTAAAATCTGAATAGTACGCTGTGACTGCCCGTCCGTCTGAGGATGAAATGCTGTGCTCAACTCGACCCGTGTGCCCAACTCACGCCGAACTACCCTCCAGAAATGCAAGGTAAACTGCGTCCCTCGATCAGAAATGATAGACACGGGCACACCATGAAGACGAATAATCTCCCGGATATAGATCTCAGCTAACCTCTCAGAAGAATAAGAAATCGCCACAGGAATGAAATGCGCTGACTTAGTCAGCCTATCAACAATAACCCACACTGCATCGAACTTCTTCTGAGTCTGTGGGAGTCCAACAACAAAATCCATAGTGATACGCTCCCACTTCCACTCAGGAATCTCAATCTTCTGGAACAGACCACCAGGTCTCTGATGCTCGTACTTCACCTGCTGACAATTCAAACACCGAGCTACATACGCAACAATATCCTTCTTCATCCTCCTCCACCAATAATGCTGCCGCAGATCCTGATACATCTTAGCGGCGCCCGGATGAATAGAGTACCGGGAACTATGGGCTCGCGAAGTCCATCCACATTAGGTACACAAATACGACCCTGCATCCTCAAAACTCCATCATCTCCCACTGTGACTTGCTTGGCACCACCGTGCTGCACCGTGTCCTTTAGGACACACAAATGGGGATCATCATACTGCCGATCTCGAATGCGCTCCAATAATGAAGAAGAGCGACTATGCAAGCTAACACACGGCTGGTCTCGGAGACATCCAACCTCACAAACTGATTGGCCAAAGCATGAACATCCAAGGCAAGCGGCCTCTTACCGACCGGAATATATGCAAGACTACCCATACTGGCTGACTATCTAGTCAAAGCATCGGCCACCACATTGGCCTTCCCCGGGTGATATAAGATGGTGACATCATAGTCTTTTAATAGCTCCAACCACCTTCTCTGCCTCAAGTTTAGCTCCTTCGGCTTGAACAAATACTGCAAGATCTTGTGATCCGTGAACACCTCACATGACACGCCATATAAATAGTGCCTCCAAATCTTCAGCGCGTGAACAATGGCTGCTAACTCCAAATCATGGACTGGGTAGTTCTTCTCATGAATCTTCAACTGACGCAAAGCACATCCTGCATCAACATCGCACCAAGTCCAATAGAGATGCATCACAATAAACTGTATATGGCCCTGAACCTGTGGGCAAAACCAACACCGGCACTGTAGTCAAAGCTATCTTGAGCTTCTGAAAGCTCACCTCACACTCGTCCGACAACTTGAACTGGGCACCCTTCTGGGTCAACCTAGTCATCGGGGCTGCAATAGATGAAAACCCCTCCACAAACCAACGGTAATAACCTGTCAAACCCAAGAAACTCCGGATCTCTGTAGCTGATGTGGGTCGAGGCCAGTTCTTGACTGCCTCTATCTTCTTCGGATCTACCTGAATACCCTCTGCTGAAACAACATGACCCAAGGAAGCAACTGACCCCAACCAAAACTCGCACTTCAAAAACTTAGCATACAACTGACTATCTCTCAAAGTCTGAAGAACAACTCTCAGATGCTGCTCGTGCTCCTTCCGGCTGCGGGAATAAATCAAAATATCATCAATGAAGACTATCGCGAATGAATCCAAGTAAGGCCTGAACACTCGGTTCATCAAATCCATAAAAGCTGCTGGGGCATTTGTCAACCCAAATGACATCACCAAGAACTCATAATGCCCGTACCGAGTGCGGAAGCTGTCTTAGGGACATCGGATGCCCTGATCCTCAACTGATGGTAGCCAGATCTCAAGTCAATCTTCGAAAATACCTTGCCACCCTGAAGCTGGTCAAACAAATCATCAATCCTCGGCAATGGGTACTTATTCTTGATTGTGACCTTGTTCAATTGCCGGTAATCTATACACATCTTCATCGATCCGTCCTTCTTCTTAACAAACAACATCGGCGCACCCCAAGGCGAGACACTAGGCTTAATAAAGCCCTTATCAAGCAAGTCTTGCAACTGCTCCTTCAATTCTTTCAACTCAGGCGGGGCCATACGATACGGCGGAATAGAAATGGGCTGAGTGCCCGGAGCCAAATCAATGCAGAAGTCAATATCCCTGTCGGGTGGCATTTCCGACAGGTTTGAAGGTAAAACCTCAGGAAACTCACGAACAACAGGCACAGAATCCATAGAAGGAACCTTCGCACTAGAATCACGAACATATGCCAAATAAGCCAAACACCCCTTCTTGACCATACGCCGAGCCTTCATATATGAGATAACACTACGGGTAGAATGACCAGGAGTCCCTCTCCACTCAAGACGAGGTAGACCCGGTAAGGCTAAGGTCACTGTGTTGGCATGAAAATCCAAGATAGCGTGGTAAGGTGATAACCAGTCCATTCCCAACATGACATCAAAATCAATCATGTCCAACAGTAACAAATCTACTCGGGTCTCAAGACCCCCAATCACATCTACGCAAGAATGATGAACACGATCTACCATAGTAGAATCACCCACCGGTGTAGACACATAAACAGGAGCACTTAAAGAATCACTAGGCATGACCAAATACGGTGCAAAATAAGATGACACATAGGAGTATGTAGACCCATGGATCAAATAGCACTGAAGCATCCCTACTACAAATCAGAACTGTACCTGTGATAACTGCATCGGAAGCTCAGCCTCAGGCCTGGCTGGAAGAGCATAACATCGGGGCTGGGCCCCACCACCCTGGACTACATCTCTGGGATGGCCTGCTGCTGGCTGACCTCAACCTCTAGCGGCCTGACCTCAACCTCTAATACCTCTACCTCCACCTCTAGCTGGCTGAGCGGGCTGTGGAACACTCGGTGCCTGAACCATGGCACGGGAACCCTGATGCTGAGAGCTGCTTGATTCTCGAGGGTAAAATCTAGCAATATGCCCCCCGTATCTCCACAAGTAAAACAAACCCTTGGCTGCTGGGGCTGACGACCCTGAAAACTCTGAAGCAGAGGTGCACTGATAGGAGTTGGTGGTGCATTGTGGGACTGTTGATCAAAATACTGCATATTAAAACCACGACCACCTGAAGCACCGTGAGAAACACGAAGTGCCGACTGAAATGGCCTGGGAGATGGCCTCTACCAAAAGAATCCCTGCCTCCAGACGAGGCACCACTGAATCTGCCTGAATGACGAGGCCTTTTGTCAGACCCCTGACCACCCCCCTGCGACAGAACCATCTCAACTCTCCTGGCCACATTGGCCGCTTCCTGAAAAGAAATCTCACTCCCCGTCTCCTTAGCCATCTGCAATCGAATAGGCTGAATGAGTCCCTCAATGAACCTCCTCACTCACTCTCTCTCTCTCAGTGGGAAGTATAAGAAGAGCATGACGGGCCAAGTCAATAAATCTGGTCTCATACTGAGTAACAGTCATAGAACCCTGCTGGAGACGCTCAAACTGCCTCCGATAGATCTCTCTCTGAGTGATAGGAAGAAACTTCTCCAAAAATAGCTGAGAAAACTGATCCCAAGTCAAAGTTGGTGACCCAGCTGGTCTAGCAAAACAATAATCTCTCCACCAAGTCTTGGCGGATCCAGACAAACGAAAAGCAGCAAAGTCGATCCCATTGGTCTCCATTACCCCCATGTTCTGAAGAACCTCATGACAACTGTCCAAATAATCCTGGGGATCCTTAGAAGATGTACCGCCATAAGTAGTAGTAAAGGGCTTGGTAAAACCTATCCAACCTCCACAAAGCCTCCGAAGATGTAGTTGATCCATCACCGGTCTGTGCTGCTACTTGGCTGAAGAAGAGGTACGTGACCTCACCATCCGCGAAAGAACAAGAGTAGAGGGTTCAATTTAGCATTGAGAGAACAAAATCGTACGATAGGAAAGAATATACAGACGTCTCCGTACCTATCCCTCAGACTCTACTAAGCTTGTCCGTGAATTGTGAGACCTAAGTAACCTAGAGCTCTGATACCAACTTGTCATGACCCGGATTTCCTACCCTCGAGAGTCGTGATGGCGCCTACTCGTGAAAGCTAGGCAAGCCGAGTATTATAAATTCATTACCCTTTTTAATAAGCATGTTAAACAATTCAAAGTAATAATTGATTAAACAACGGAATAAATTAAATAACCAGAAATGCGGAAGACGAAAACTTAATAGTTTAACCAAACATTGCTACATAATCTGACGTACTATACTACCCAGAATTTGGAGTCACAATTTCACAGACGGTCTAAGAGTACTACAAATAAAGGGTCCGAAGAATAAATACAAACTGTCTCAGAAATACATAGAAGAAACAATAGTGAAAGATAGAAGGAGACGCCAAGGCCTGCGGACGCCTGCAGGACTACCTCGGGTCGCCTGAATGGAGTGAAGACAGCACCCTCACTGCGGTCCAAACGCTCCGGTATCAGTATCTGCACACAGTGCAGAGTGTAGTATCAGCACAACCGACCCCATGTGCTGGTAAGTGCCTAGCCAAACCTCGGCGAAGTAGTGACGTGGCTAGGACCAGACTACCAAATAAACCTGTGTAGTTAAATCATATACAGCGGAAAATAAAAGCAGATATTCACAGTTAAAGATGGGGAGGGGCAGGCATGCTACGGGGAGTATCAGATAACAACAAAATACTAGAGAGAAATGTAAAGAAACTATAATTTAGTTGCCAACAATAATGAGGAAAACAAACACAGTATTTACTTTCATTTCTTTCTCGTTGCAGGCGTGCAACCCGCTCCCATTTCATATATTACCGTTGCAGGCGTGCAACCCGCTCCCATTTCATATATTACCGTTGCAGGCATGCAACCCGCTCCCATTTCATATATTACCGTTGTAGGCATGCAAGCCGCTCCCATTTCATATATTACCGTTGCAGGCGTGCAACCCGCTCCCATTTCATATATTACCGTTGCAGGCGTGCAACCCGCTCCCATTTCATATATCAACACCAATCATAGAAGTATCCCGGCAAAGGAACAATAATACAACAACAACATCCCGGCAAGGGAACAATAATACAACAACAACATCCTGGCAAGGGAACAATAATATAACATCAACATCCCGGCAAGGGAACATGAGTATAACAACAACATCCCGGCAAGGGAGACAATATCATAAACAATAACATCCCGGCAAAGGAACCAACAATGATAATCATCATATTAGACATGGATAAATCACAACGGAGTCACAACTATTACAATACTAGACTCACGGCCATGCTTGACACCGACGTATAGATACTCGTGACCATGCCTATACGTCCCAATCCACAATTAACACATAGCAAATACGACACCACTCCTAATCCCTCAAGCTAAGGTTAGACCGAACACTTACCTCGATGCCACGAGCACAATTTAAGTCTCAACTATCGCTTTACCTCTTGATTCCACCACCAATTCGCTCGTTTCTAGCCACAAGTTACTTAACTATATCAATAAATGCTATATGAATCAATTCCAATGCATGAAAATAGGTTTTCTAAAGTTTTTCCCAAAAAGTCAAAAATCACCCCCGGGCCCATATGGTCAAAACCCGAGGTTCGAACCAAAACCCGATTAGCCATTCACCCATGAACCCAAATATATAATTTGTTTTGAGGCGCATAGGAATGCTCTGATGAAAGTATTGAATGAAGCGTACGTGCCCAACAATATCACCAGCGGAGAAATGGCCAACATGGTGGGGCAAGTGATGGAGAGCCACAAGATCACTTTTCATTAAAACGAGTTGCCGCCTGAGGGATTGAGATACAACAGGGCACTGCATATCACAGTGCAATGCGAGGATAAGTTCATTACCAGGGTTTTGATAGACGGAGGGTCCAGCCTCAACATTTGTTTGCTGACATCTCTGAAAAGGTTGGGCAAGGGTTTGCATGAAATACGAGCAGGAACTATGAATGTGAAGGCATTCGTTGGGTCACAAAGAGCCACGATTGGGGAAACCAATTTATGTTTGCAGATGGGTCCTACCTGGTTCGATGTCGAATTTCAGGTGCTAGACATATCCGCCTCCTATAATCTGCTGTTGGGACGACCTTGGATATATGCCGCTGGGGCTGTCGCATCCACTTTGCACCAAGATGTGAAATTCGAATGGAATCATCAAGAGGTAATCATTCATGGAGATGGGAGCAATCCCATCTACACCGCAACCAGTTGGACCGAGGATTGTCAGAAGAATTTGACAAAATCAAGGAATAACTGTCCACACCGCCAGTCCTAGGCCCGTAAGAGCCTGTTAGACCATTGCTACTCTACCTCTTTATATTAGATGGGGCTTTCGGTTGTGTTTTGGGACAACATTACAAGACGGGAAGAAAGGATCAAGCCATATATAACTTGAGTAAGAAGTTCACACCTTATGAAGCACGGTACTCTCTGTTGGAACACACTTGTTGTGCTCTGACATGGATAGCTCAGAAATTAAGGCACTACTTCTGTGCCTATACCACATACCTCATATCAAGGATGGATCCTATGAAGTACATCTTTCAGAAGCCTATGCCTACCGGGAAGCTGGCCAAGTGGCAAATATTGCTGAGTGAGTTCGATATCATCTATGTAACTAAGAAGGCAGTCAAAGGATAAGCGTTGGCAGATCATCTTGCTGAAAATCCTGTAGGAGGAGAATACGAACCACTAAAAATGTATTTTCCTGACGAGAAAGTGTCATTCGTAGGAGAGGACATTGCTGAAGCCTACGACGGTTGGAGAATGTTTTTTAACGGAGCTACAAATTTCAAGGGAGTCGGTATCGGAACCGTCTTGGTATCAAAAACCGGTCAGCACTACCCGGTGTCTGCAAAACTCAGGTTTCCATGCACCAATAAAATAGCTGAGTATGAAGCCTGCATATTAGGGCTCAATATGGCCGTCGACATGAATGTTCAGGAATTGTTGGTAATCTGTGACTCAGACCTGCTGGTGCATCAGGTACAAGGAGAGTAGGCTACGAAAAACACCAAGATACTGCCATATCTACATCACGTACAAGAGATGAGGAAGAGGTTCACAAAGATAGCGTTCCGGCATGTCCCCAGAATCCAGAATGAATTTGCAGACGCATTGGCCACCCTGTCCTCAATGATACAACATCTAGACAAAAATTTCATCGATCCTATTCCGGCGAGAATCCACAATCAGTCGGCATACTATGCTCATTTCGAAGAAAAAACAGATGGAAATCTATGGTTCCACGACATCAAGGAATATTTGGCAAAAGAAGAGTACCCAAGGCAGGCGAACCATACTCAGAAACGCACACTGCGGAGGCTGTCCAATCATTTCTTCCAAAGCGGAGGAATTTTGTATAGAAGAACACCTGATCTAGGACTATTTAAGGTGTGTTGACGCCAAAGAAGCTTCCAAATTTCTCGAGGAAATACATGCCGGAACCTGCGGCCCATATATGAACGGTTTTGTTCTAGCCAAGAAGATACTCAGGGCCGGATACTTTGGATGACTATGGAAACAGATTGCATCCGGTATGTCCAGAAGTGCCACCAATGCCAGATACAAGCAGATATGATACGGGTGCCGCCAAACGAACTCAATGGAACAAGTGTACCTTGGCCTTTTGCTGCCTGGGGAATGGATGTCATTGGTCCAATCGAACCCACTACTTCGAACGGGCACATGTTCATTTTAGTGGCCATCGATTACTTCACTAAGTGGGTTGAAGCTGCGTCCTACAAAGCGGTAACTAAGAAAGTCATCACAGATTTTGTCAGGGATCGTATTGTTTGTCGATTCGGGGTTCTCGAGTCCATCATCACTGACAACGCCGCCATCTCAACAGTGATCCGATGAAAGCCATGTTGAAACTTTCAAAATCAAGCACAAAAATTCCACAGCATACATGCCTCAAATGAACGGAGCCGCGGAAGCTGCCAACAAGAACATCAAGAAGATACTAAGGAAAATGGTAGAGAATCACAAGCAATGGCACAAGAAGTTACCATTTGCCTTATTGGGATACCGTACCACAGTTCGCACATGAACCGGGGAACTCCCTATTTGCTGGTTTATGGTACCGAAGCTGTCATTCTCGCCGAGCTAGAAATTCCTTCTTTAAGGATCATACAAGAAGCCGAACTCAGTGATGCAGAATGGATAAGGAGCCACTATGAGTAATTAGTCTTCATAGATGGAAAAAGGATGAATGCAGTGTGTCATGGTCAGCTTTATCACAATAGAATGTCCAAAGCATTCAACAAAAGTATCAAGCCAAGACAGTCACACCGGGGCATCTGGTCTTAAAGCGGATCTTTCCATATCAAGATGAAGCCAAAGGGAAATTTTAACCTAACTGGCAAGGTCCTTACATGGTTCACAGAGTATTGATAGGAGGATCACTCATACTCGCAGAAATGGATTGAGAAACTATGTGTAAACTATTTATGTTTCTTCATATGATGTAATTGAACTACGCTTGACCTGATTCCAGTTTAAGAGGGGATACGTAGGCAGCCCTGTGGGTTCGGTCATAATTCAATAAAATTTCCATTTTCCCCACAATCAAAACTAGGGCAGAATTTTGAGGAGGACCCTCAAAATTTTGAAGCAAGTTCAGCCAACAACATTACATACGGAATAGCCAGAAGGTCATTTAGATAACTGNTATTTGCATAAGGCTAAGCATTGCCTTCTCTTTGCACGAGACTAAGCCCTGTCTCAAATCTTGCATAAGGCTAAGCCCTGCCTCCATATTTGCATAAGGCTAAGCATTGCCTTCTCTTTGCACGAGACTAACCCTGTTTCAAATCGCATGAGACTAAGCCCTGCCTCCATATTTGCATAAGGTTAAGCATTTCCTTCTCTTTGCATGAGACTAAGCCATGTCTCAAATCTTGCATGAGGCTAAGACTTGCCTCCATATTTGCATAAGGCTAAGCGTTGCCTTCTCTCTGCATGAGACTAAGCCCTGTCTCAAATCTTGCATGAGGCTAAGCCCTGCCTCCATATTTGCATAAGGCTAAGCATTGCCTTCTCTTTGCATGAGACTAAGCCCTGTCTCAAACCTTGCATGAGGCTAAGCCCTACCTCCATATTTGCATAAGGCTAAGCATTGCCTTCTCTCTGCATGAGACTAAGCCTTATCTCAAATCTTGCATGAGGCTAAGCCCTGCCTCCCTATTCGCATAAGGCTAAGCATTGCCTTCTCTTTGCATGAGACTAAGCCCTGTCTCAAATCTTGCGTGAGGCTAAGCTCTGCCTCCCTATTTGCATAAGGCTAAGCATTGCCTTCTCTTTGCATGAGACTAAGCCCTGTCTCAAATCTTGCATGAGACTAAGCCCTGCCTCCACATTTGCATGAGGCTAAGCCTTGCCTCCATATTTGCATAAGGCTAAGCATCGCCTTCTCCTTGCATGAGACTAAGCCCTGTCTCAAATCTTGCACGAGTCTAAACCCTGCCTCCCAAATCTGCATAAGGCTAAGCATTGCCTTCTCATGAGACTAACCATTGTCTCCCTCGGTATAAGTGTTGCCATATTCTAAACTTTGCATTATATTCTTCTCTCGGGGTTAAGCTCTGCCCCCAAATAAGACCAAGCTTTGTCTTGTTATCACCTCTGGTATCATGTCTCTGCACTTCATAGATCGGAA
>NC_031996.1:35903409-35921390 GCF_001879085.1 Nicotiana attenuata | reverse complement strand
ACCCCCCCCCCCCCGCCCCATTTGCATAAAGCTAAGCATTGCCTTCTCATGAGACTAAGCATTGTCTCCCTTTGCATAAGTGTTGCTCTATTTCTAAACCTTGCATTATCCTCTTCTCTCGGGGCTAAGCACTGCCCTCAAACTGTGCACAAGACTAAGCTTTGTCTTTGTCATGGGCTGATGTATAGCCAACTTGTCCAAAGGCGTCATAATCCGAAGGCATCATCCTCATAGCCTGAAGACACCATGTCATGGCCTGAGGATCTCTCAATACTGCACATCATTATCCAAAGGCGTCTTGGTTCAGAGGCACCATTCTCATGGCCTGGGAACATTATTTCATGGCCTCCAAATACGTTATCTCATGATTCATGGCCCGGGACGTCATGGTCTAAGGACATCATCATCACCATCCAAAGACAACCTTGATAGTCCAAAGGGAATTTGCATCGTGTTTAAATTCTCGCAGTAATCCATATATATTTGCACGCATCGTGTTTCAAGTTTTGCAGGTAATCCAAGAAGTAACTATTCTTCAAATGGGAGCAATCTTTGTTCCAGTTTCCTTTCACAACGTTCACATTCCGCAAATGTTTTAAACATAACCAACCACCATCAATTCCCGCTTCTTACTCTATGGCTATTGAGATACTTGCTCTATAACACATCCGTTACGTTTCGGATTCACGTTCATAACTCTGCATAAATCCATCCGATACTATCCTTCCCAAAAGAACCCTTTCCGAAACACACGACTATTCCTATAACAATTCCATCGATTTCATTCACCGTTGGGTCCAGAACTACACATGGCTTGATTCTTGTAAAACCAGGGATATGTAGGCAGCTCAGAAACCAGAGTGGGGCCTATATTTTTTTCAAATCACTCCATTCGGTCAAAATCGGTCATCATTTCTTTACCCGACAACTCTTTCATCCTTCCCGGGTAAAGAGAGACAGCTGTTGTGTCATGACCCGGATTTTTTCCACCATCGGGCGTCATGATGGCGCCTACTAACGGAGCTAGGCCAGCCATACATTAATCATTCGCTATTCAACCTCAACAATATAATATACTAACAACAGTTAAAGAAATGCGGAAGACTTTAAGTTTAAAAAAAAAGATATAAAAATGCGGAAGTTTGAAACACATCCCTACCCAAAATCTGGTGTCACTAGCTCACGGACTACTATAGAATACTACAACAAATCTGAATGAAAGAAATACACACGTCTGTTTTGGTACAATGAAAACAAACTGAAATAAGGAAAGGGACTTCGGCCTGCGAACGCCAGCTAGGCTACCTCGAGAGTCCCTGGACTGAAGATAGCTCCCGGGTAAGAATCCTACTGCTGCTGTCCAAAAGCTGCACCTGGATCTGTGCACAAAGAAATGCACAGAGTGTAGCATTAGCACAACCGACCCCATGTGCTGGTAAGTGCCTGGCCTAACCTCGACGAAGTAGTGACGAGGTTAGATAGAACTACCGAACCAACCTGTACAATTTTTACATACAAATATGCAACAAAAGGAAAGAAAATACCGAAACTAAATAGTTAAAAGGGAGGGAAACATGCTGTTGGGAAAGTACAATTTGGATATAAAGTTCATCAGCGAAATTAAGAAACATGGCACAACAATAATTATCAAAGAATAAGAAATTCAATAGTTGCACGGCATCACCCTTCGTGCTTTTACTCTCAATCTCACCCAAAGCAATCAAATAAAATGCACGGCATCACCCTTCGTGCTTTCCCTCACGTAGCTCTCATCTCATGGCACGGAATGACCCTTCGTGCAAATATAATCAAATCAGAGCACGGNTCATGGTCCAAAGGGAATTTGCATCATGTTTAAATTCTCGCAATAATCCATATATATTTGCACGCATCGTGTTTCAAGTTTTGCAGGTAATCCAAGAAGTAACTGTTCTTCAAACGGGAGCAATCTTTGCTCCAGTTTCCGTTTACAATGTTCACATTCCGCAAATGTTTTAAACATAACCAACCACCATCAATTCCCACTTCTTACTCTATGGATATTGAGATACTTGCTCTATAACACATCCGTTACGTTTCGGATTCACATTCATAACTCCGCATAAATCCATCTGATACTATCCTTCCCAAAAGAACCCTTTCCGAAACACACGACTATTCCTATAACAATTCCATCGGTTTCATTCACCGTTGGATCCAGAACTACACACGACCTGATTCTTGTAAAACCAGGGATATGTAGGCAGCTCAGAAACCAGAGTGGGGCCTATATTTTTTCAAATCACTCCATTCGGTCAAAATCGATCATCATTTCTTTACCCGACAACTCTTTCATCCTTCCCGGGTAAAGAGGGACAATTGTTGATACCCAATTTTTCTCTCATATTTTTAAATATACATATATACTTTCAAAATAGTACATATGTATCATCATTTGATTTATAAACACATACAAGCATGTTTCCTAATTTTTCCATATTCTTAGAGATTTTTTAAATTGTTTTATTCCCATATTTTAATGAATAAATAATCATTAATTGCATCACAAACTATTTTATGATGATTTTATTACCTAACTTCATCATTTACATCCATACCAGGTTTTAAATATTTTTGGTACATTTATCATAATTACATTTGCATTTGAAGATTAAAATTGCACGTTTTGCAATAATTGCCCGTATATACTTATAATTACTTTAATTTTTTGCAAAAAATAACTTTTTATATTTTTATAGTGTTAAATAATTGTCATTAATCATTTTTATGCACAAATAATATACTTACTATTTTATTTATCATTTCTACAAATTATTTATTAATTAAATTTGGGTATTTAACTAATAGCCTATTTTCTAAATCTATTTTCGGACCAACCCCCAGCCCAATTCCTAAAATACCTTGCCCAATACACTAAACCAATAACCCCATCCCAAACCAATGACCCATTACCCCCCAACCCGGTCGCGACCCATTAGCCAACCCGACCCAATCCCTCCTTAAACCTAACTCCCTAACCCTAATCCCTCATAATCCCAAACCCTCCGCCCTCATATGCTCTCTTCTCTCATCCCTCTCTATGAAACCCTAGACGTTGTAACCCCTTAGCCTCCTCCGATTCCCACTGGATATGGAATCCCTTGAGGATTTCCTTACCTTATTGGTTCAATCATACTACTGGCTACTCGAATATGGTATAACTTAGTAGCTTGCCTAACATGGCAAGCTAATCTGCCCATTTTCGGACCAAATCTGGTTCGAACCTTCCCCTTTTCTCATTTGTGTTCGCTTTCCCTTCTTTCTATGTATGAATCTCTGAGATTTTTCTCTATTCTCATTTACCCTAAAATATTAGGGTTTAGATCTTTTAAAGATCTGTTTATATTTTTTATTATTTTGGTTTAAAACCTCTTTTATGTTCTTGCATGTCTGTTCCTTTGTGATTTTTCGTTAAAAACTTTACCTAATTTATTTGCCATAAATTAGGGCTCAAATCTTGCTAAGATCTGTTTTGGTCTTATTTTGGTTGAGTATTTCAACCTTCCGTATATCTGCCTGCTATTTTCGTGATATACTTTGCCTAAATTATTGGCCCTAAATTAGGGCTCAAAATTGTTAAAGGTTCTTATTTTTTGATTTCTTCTTCAGTGTTCCGGTATCAGTCTATATCCGTATCATTTGGGTTTCCCTTGGATTATTCAGATTAACTTTGTTTACCCTTAAAATTAGGGTGTCAATTATTATTCTCTTTCATTTACTGATTCTATGGTTACTTGCTTTAGTTGTTCCCAGACCTGTTTGATTATCGACTTGCCTTAATTATATTCTGAACTTTTCCTTAAACAATATGATTGATTATTTCCATATTTGTATGCCCTAGCTAAGGCTATTTAAACCCCTCCCCTCTTTCCCTTAGAAGAGGACTTAGAACTCGAGTATTTCTCACTATTGAAACTATATACTATACTATTGTTCTATTCTGCTTTGATTCCTGGTCGGCTGGAAGCCAAGGCCAGAAATCTTCTATTATTTGCTGCTGTTGATAATCATTGCTGTATTGCTAAACTTCTTTCTGTTTCGTCTGAACTAGTAAGTTATTGAAGCTCGTTTCTACTTTGTTACTGCTAATTGATTAGTGGCTTTCTGTATTCTAGACATGTTTAACTCAGTAGATTAATTGATGAATTTTGCTTAATTATGTGTAACTTAAGACTGTCTTTTAATATTAAGTATGTTTTGATACCTTTCACTAGAACTAGTTCATCATGCACACCTTAGTTTGTTGCTGAATCTGTTAACATGTTATCTAATTCTGTGCTCACCATGCTATTAGTCCTTACTGATAACTAATGTGCTTCTTGACTCATTATTAATCAATGGATTGCCTTTCTGTGACTTATCCTAGTCTGAATTCTGTACTATCTTCTGTGAAATCATGCTCATGAGTTGGTCATTATCAGTTTATTACTTCGTTTATTTTCATACTTGTTAGTTTCAAGTCTACTTAGTTTCAAAGTGTTTGTCCCTGTTCTATGTGCGATTCTATCCCTAGATATGCTTCCCAATCCAGTCCTACACTCTTCTGAATTCTGATTTTCTGCTGGCTGAAAGCCAAAGCAATCTAGGCTTTGTCCCCTGGCCTTCCTGGTGTGAGCACTGGTCAGGGTTCATATGAGACCCTCGTGAACTCTGACGCACCAGGATTTGGTCCATAGTTTTCCCTGGAAGTGTTTTGATCATTCTTCACTAGTGTGAGCATTGCCCTGGGTTCTCGAAGCCCTTAGGAACTCTGACACACTAGAGATTTGGGTTCTGTATTATTATCTGTGAGGTATGGGTGAATCACTCACCATTGGTCATGTTGTACCTTTGAACATGGGCTTTGGAGATGCTGTGAGTTGAAGACCTGGTTCGTCCAGGTGCATTTGGGCCTGCTGCAGGCTTCCTATAGTTTATATACTCTGTAATTCCTTCATTAAATTTTGGTTTGTAATAATTATTTTGTAATAACAATTTTGGGGTGTTAGTAAAATTGGGAAGGTTTTCTTATTTTACATTTTTTGCAATAAAAGTTGGGTAGAAATCCTGCCTATAGATCCATGAATGTGTTACCATATGTCATGTGTTAGAAATCCTGCCTATAGGTCCAACAGTGTGCTGTTGCATGTTCAGTTATCGTGTGTTAGAAATCATGCCTATAGGTATCCTATTATGTTCAACCATTATATGTTAGCAATCCTGCCTATAGGTTCAATACTTGGTTTAATTGTGTTAGAAACCATGCCTATAGGGAATTGTATATTCAATGTGTGTTCAAAGACCTCATTCACATGCTGTTCTGTTTACAAATTACAGATTTCATGTCTATAGGATCTAAAATTGGAACAAATTGTAGAAAGCATGCCTATAGGTTTGAACAACCAATTATCATTTCTGCCCGTTTGTTCATGAGTTTTCAAACACTACACTGTTTCTCTCATTAGAAAACATGCCTATAGGATTAATACAGATAATTCTGGATATGTTTCTATGATTGCAATTATTTGTCATCGCGTAAAACATCTAGACATCATGCCTATAGGTTTAATCCCCTTATGTTTAAAATTAGTAGGCAAATCATATAGGTTTTGGAAAGTATAATGGCTTTTGCATATAACTGTCCGCCCATTAAATCTAGATTCATGTAGAGATCCTGCCTATAGGTTTCTATAATCTTAACTATTTAAAATCAGCAACTATCTTTGTTAATCTGACTTGCGTGCTTTTGTTGCCTAATTGTGGAGGTCAACTTGAGCCCTTTCTTGCTTATAAGTGAAAGTCCAATGTGTTTTGTATGTCTCCTAGCTTTTGACAATTTTGAGCAGCCTAAGTTAAAGTCTTGAACCACCCTGAAATAGAGGTCCAAATACCTCCTGGACCATAGGCATGGGATGGGTAATGCACGCATAGGGTAGGTTTAGAATCAACTAGTGCGCTTTAGGTAACAACTTAAAGATAGTAATCGGGTAGCAGGAGATGATAGTCTGTGCCCACTGGATAATATGAGTAACATCCCCGTCTTGGAGAAGTTACGAAGTATTATTTATGTTGCATGGGGTGATCCTATAGGCTAAAAAAATTAGGACCCCCCATCCTTATTAAATAGTTTATTCGCTTCCTTAGACTAATTCACATAAGTTAAGTTCGGTCGGCACCCACCGTTGTGGACCTCGAGGGGTGCCTAACACCTTCCCCTCAAGGTAATTTGAGCCCTTATCCAATCTCTGGTGATGGAAACTGGTATAATCTGAGTTATTTTCTATAGGTGCCCTAACGCCCCTTAATCCGTTAGCTGACGATTCTAACAACCGATTCCTTTTACCTACTCTCTCAAAAGGAGTTGTCAAATGTCGAAACCCGCTTTCGTGAGAAAAAGGGGCGCGACAAACACAATCACAAAGGAATCCAAATAGGGCTTGAGCACCCGGTTTATCAAATCCATAAATGTTGTTGGGGCATTTGTAAGCCCAAATGACATCACTAGAAACTCATAATGCTCGTACCGAGTCCAAAAAGTTGTCTTAGGGACATCGGATGCCCTAATCCTCAACTGATGATAGCTAGACCTCAAATCAATCTTTGAAAACACTTTGGCACCCTGAAGCTGATCGAATAAGTCGTCAATCCTTGGCAATGGATACTTGTTCTTGATGGTGACTTTGTTCAACTGCCGATAATCTATGCACATCCTCATCGATCCATCCTTCTTCTTTAGAAACAACACGGGCGCACCCCAGGGCGAGACGCTAGGTCTAATGAAGCCCTTATCAAGCAAGTAGTGCAACTGTTCTTTGCATTCTTTCAACTCTGGCGGGGCCATACGGTATGGCGAAATAGAAATGGGCTGAGTGCCTAGAACCAAGTCAATACAGAAGTCAATATCCCCGTCGGGTGGCATCCCCGGAAGGTCTGCAGGAAGCACCTCTGGAAACTCGCGAACGATCGGTACTGAATCCATTGAAGGAATCTCCGCACTAGAATCGCGGACATAAGCCAAATAAGCTAGACACCCCTTCTCGACCATATGCCGAGCCTTCACATAAGAGATAACCCTGCTGGTAGAATGGCCTGGAATCCCTCTCCACTCTAATCGAGGCAACCCCGGTAAGGCTAAGGTCACTGTCTTGGCGTGACAGTCCAATATAGCATGATAAGGTGATAGCCAGTCCATCCCCAAAATGATATCAAAATCGACCATATCGAGAAGTAGGAGATCTACACGAGTCTCAAGACTCCCAATGGTAACCACACACGAACGATAAATACAATCTACAACAATAGCATCTCCCACAGGGGTGGACACATACACAGGAGCACTCAAAAAATCACGAGGCACAACCAAATATGAAGCAAAATAGGATGACACATACGAATAAGTAGAACCCAGATCAAATAGTACTGAGGCATCCCTACTAAAAATTGAGACCGTACCCGTGATAACTGCGTAAGATTATTCAGCCTAAGGCCTGGCTGGGAAAGCATAGCATCGGGGCTGGGCCCCACCACTCTGAACTATATCTCGAGGACGGGCCCTTTCTGGCTAGCCTCCGCCTCTAGCAGCCTGACCTCCACCTCTAATGCCTCGACCTCCACCTCTAGCTGTCTGACCCCTACCTCTAGCTGGCTGAGCAGGTGGTGAAGCACCTGGTGCCGAAACATGGCATGAGAACCCTGATGCTGAGAACTGCTCGATGCTCGAGGGAAAAACCTAGAAATGTGCCTCGGATCGCCACAAGTATAGCACGACCTCGGCTGCTATGACTGCTGACCCTGATACTGGCCCTGTCGGCCTGAGTAAAAACCCTGAAAACTCTAGAGCGGAGGTGCACTAATAGGAGTTGGTGGTGCACTGTAGGCTAGCTGATCAGAATAATGCATATGAGGGCCACGACCACCTGAAGCACCGTGAGAATCCTGGAGTGCTGAATGAAATGGCCTGGGAGGATGGACTCTACCAAAAGTACCCCTACCTCCGGAGGAGGCACCACTGAATCCCCCAGAATGACGAGGTCTCTTGTCAGATCCCTAACAACTCCCCTGAGCTAGTATCATCTCGACTTGCCTGGCGACATTGGCTGCCGCCTTAAAAAATATCCCACTCCCAGTCTCCTTAGCCATCTGCAATCTGATAGGCTGAGCAAGTCCCTTAATAAACCTCCTCTCTCTCTCTCTCTCTCTCTCTCTCTGTTGGTATAAAGCAGAAGAATNACCACCTCCACGTCTCCTTACGTCCACTCTGCATACTGATAGCGTGAGCAGTACCTTACTAACTACCTCTCTCTCTCTCTCTCTCTCTCTCTCTCTTGGTATAAAGCAGAAGAATAGCATGACCGGCCAGATCCACAAATCAAGTCTCGTACTGAGTGACAGTAATAGAACCCTACTGCAGACGCTCGAACTGCCTCCGATAGTCCTCTCTCTGAGTGATAGGAAGGAATTTCTCAAGAAATAGTTGAGAGAATTGGTCCCAAGTAAGAGCCGGCGACCCAGCTGGCCTGGTCAACATATAATCCCTCCACCATTTCTTGGCGGAACCCGACAAATGAAATGCAGCAATGTCGACCCCATTGGTCTCCACTATCCCCATGTTTCGTAACACCTCATGACAACTGTCCAGATAGTTCTGGGGATCATCGGAAGATGCACCGCTGAAGTGAACTGGGAAAAGCTTGGTAAAGCTATCCAGTCTCCATAAAGCCTCAGAAGACATAGATGATCCATCACTGGTCTGTGCCGCAACACCCGGTTGAACTACCCCAACGGGCTGAGCTCCTGGAGTCTGAAACTGAGGAGCCATCAGCTCCGGGGTGTGGGTAGCGGGAGTCTATGCTCCTCCCCCAGCCTGAGAGATGGCTGATGCTACAGGGAATATACCGGTCTATGCCACACTCTCCATAAGGCCCATTAGACGGACTAAAGCATACTGAAGTACCGGGGTGGCGATGAACCCCTCTGGGACCTGAGCTGGTCCTGCTGGAACGGTCTGGCTGGAGCCTCCTCATCAAACTCTACCTGAGGCGCCGCCACTGGTGCTGCTACTCGAGCTCTAGGCTAAGCCCTGCCCCTTCCTCGGCCTCTGGCACGACCTCGTCCTCTGCCCCTCGTAGGAGCTGCCACTGGGGGCTCTGGCTGCTGCTTAGCTGAAGATGCGACATGTGTTCTCGCCATCTGCGAATGAACAAGAGTATAAGAGTTCANGTAATTACGGACCCGTAGCAAAAAGAATCATCGAATTTGGACATCGTATGAGGATTTTATGGTCATTTTACTAAGAATTAGGTTGCCAGATTTTTCAGATTAATTACGAAATTGCCACTGACGGCGTATTTAAAAATCTGCACTATTTGCAAATATTAAAACCTACATATCTCATTCATTATAAGGTCAAATTGAGTGATTCAAAAGCCTAGCTTGACTAGAATTTTACAAGAAATCCATTGGAGGAATAAAATATGTGTTTCGAGATCGTTTGGCATGAGAAACGAGGCAGAATAGCTGGCAGAAAATATACAAAACAAGGGTTTGTTCATTCGGTCATATTTTGAGTTGGGGAGCTCGGATTTGGGCGATTTTGGAGGCGATTTTCATCATATGGATTGGGGTAAGTGTTCTCTACTCGGTTTTTGTTATATTTTATGAATCCATCTTCGTTTTTGGGATTTGATTGATGATTTCAAAGTGAAATTGAGGGAGTTAGGGTTTGAGTTTTGGAGAGTTTTAAGTGAGGATATGAGGGACCAAACGGAGTCCGATTTTGACAAATTTTATATGGTTAGACTCGGGAGAGGACGAGGATTATTATTCTGTAATTTTTGACTGATTCCGAGACGTGGACCCAGGGGCCGAGTTTTGGCCAATTTCAGATTTTTGGCATGTTTATGTAGTTTGTATTGTGTAATTCGATTCTATAGACTATGTTGATAGTAGTATTCTGATTATGGTTAGATTCGAAGCTTTTGGAGACCGAGTCGAGGGACGAGGACATCCCGGAGTAGGATTTTACGCTGTTGAGGTAAGTAATAGTTTTAACTCTGGCTTTGAGGGTATAAACCCGAAGAAATTGATATCATGTGATTGTTTGGTGGTGATACCCACGCTAGGTGACGGGTGTGTGGGTGTGCACCGCGAGGGACTGAGACTTGGTCTGTCCCGTGAGGCCAGGCCTAAAAGCTATTATCTGTGGTTATGTGTTTACTTATTGTTGAACTTGTTTGCCTTCATGTTAGAGATCCTGTTTAGGTTTTATTCATGCTCACATTATTTGTACTCAGTCATAGAAATTATTGTACGTGTTTACCTCAGTCTCTATTATTTGCTAATATGCTGTGATACTTGATGTGGGCTGTGTTCCCTTATTTGTTGATGATGGTGAGGCTAGTGAGGTACATGACTGAGTGAGGCCGAGGGCCTGGTTGTGAGGATATTAATACCATAGCGCGTGAGTTGTCCGCGTAGCACGTGAGTTGATCGTGCGGATCCAGGTATTGATATGATGGCACGCGAGTTGTCTTTGCTTAGCGCTTGGGCTTTGGGAGACCCTCCGGAGTCTGTACACACCCCAGTGAGCGCAGAGTGTTGAGTGCTGAGTGCTGAGTGCGAGTGCTGAGTGATGGAGTGACATTGCTGTGAGGTTGCATTTACTTTTGTTGTTGCTGCATTTATCTGTTAAATTTCTTTGTTGCATTTACTGAGTTATGGAATTTACCTGTTTATTCCTATTATTTTTTAAAATTGTGAAAAATAAATAATTGGACTGTTTTGCTCATCTCGTCACTACTGCTCAGTTCCTTAGTTATTTCTGTTACTACTGAGGTGGTTGTACTCATACTACACTGTGCACTTTATGTGCAGATCCAGGTGAGTTAGAGCGCTGCGATCGTTGAGTTCAGGCCGACTTTAATTGGAGACTGCAAGGTAGCTGCTAGCGTCCGCAGGGCCTTGTTACTCCTTCTGTATTTCTTCTTTGGATTGTATCGATAGTTAGACAGTTATATCTCTTAGTTCATAGTTTTAGACGCTCATGACTTAGTGACACCCCGATGTTTGGGACTCGTTTTCGTATTTTATATTATTTATATTTACAGTTGTTTTAGTTTATCAGGAATTAAATTGTTGGAAATGTTTTATTAAATTCTTATAATCAAATTAGTAATAATATTTTGGGAATAGGCTTGCCTTGTAACACGATAGGCGCCATCACGATCGTGGTTAGATTTTGGGTCGTGACAGGTACACTTCACATCACCCATGCGTTGTACTCAACATTCAAGCACGTAGCAAATAAGCAACTAATACATAATCCCTCAAGCCAAGGTTAACCACGACACTTACTTCGCTCCAACAGCCAACTCAAAGCTCAACCACCGCTTTTCCCTTCACACAAGCCTCCGGACCAATAGAATCGAGCAAATTACCAACCAAATGATTCGATTTAATCCTTAGGAACTACCCATGATAGCAAAGAATTCAATTTAGAGCATTTTTGAAAAAGTCAACACCGGACCCGCTTGGTCCAAACCCAAAAATTCGGACCAAAACCCGATTATCCATTCACCCCCGAGCCCGGACATGTAATTGGTTTCGGAATCCGACCTCAATTTGAGGTCTAAATCCCCAAATTTCAAAATCCCTAGTTTCTACCCAAAAACTCCCAATTCCACCATGAAAACCTTAGATTTTAGGTTGAAATCTTGTAAAATAAAGTGAAAGATTAAAAGAAACTAGTTTAGAATCACTTACCTATGGTTTGGGTAAGAAAAGTTCTTTGGAAAATTGCCTTTTGTGTTTAAGGTTTTGAAAATTTGAAGAATGAACAAAAAATCTTGTCGAAAAGTCATTTTGATTAGTTACAGGTGTCGCATTTGCGACCTGGGGTTCGCAAATGCGAGCCCCGGAAATGCGAAGAAATTATCGCAAATACTAAGGTCTCCCCATTCCTGCTCTCATTGCAAATGCGAAGAAATTCTCGCAAATGCAAGCCTGACCTTCCGCAATTGCGACTAATTGATTGCAATTGCGACTAATTGATCGCAATTGCGATCAATGCCTTCCCTGACTCCTTTCGCAATTGTGAAGGAAAGTTCGCAATTGGGAACACTGTTGCCCCAGCTTCTCCTCGCAAATGCGAGAATTAGCTTGCAGATGCGGAACCTGCAGAGGTCGCACATGCGATTCCTGATCTCGCATTTGCAAGATCAGAGGTCTACACTAGCAACTAAAACACCAACAATGTTCTAAGTCCTATTTTCACTCTGTAGCCTATCCGAAACTCACCCGATCCCTCGGGGCTCCAAACCAAACATGCACACAAGTCTTGAAACATCATACGAACTTGATCGTGTGATCAAATTGTCAAAATAACACCTAGAACAACGAATTTAGCACCAAATCAAATGAAATATTCAAGAAAGCTTTGAAACTTCTAATTTCTCAACCGGACGTCCGAATCACGTCAAACCAATTCCGTTTTCATCAAATTTCACTAAAAAGTCATAAATGTGATATTGGACATATACCGGGTTTTGGAACCAAAATACGGACCCGATATCAAAAAAGTCAAACACTTCCATATCATTAAGCCTTTAACTTTCAAATTTAAACAAAGTCCGATATCTCGGGCTAAGGACTTCCAATTTTGATTCCGAGCATACGCCAAAGTCCCAAATTACAATATGGACCCACTGGGACCGTCAAAATACAAATCCAGGTTCGTTTACCAAAACTGTTGATCGAAGTCAACTCAAATGAAGTTTTTAGGCAAAATTTCTTATTTTTGACAACTTTTAACATAAAAGCTTTCCAGAAACACGCCCAAACTGTGCACGCAAATCGAGGAGGGTAAAAATGAGATTTTTAAGGCTTGAAAGCGCAGAATTGAGTTCTAAAGCACAAGATGACCTTTCAGGTCACCACATTCTACCAGTAATTAACAACTCATCTACATATACAAGGATAATCACCATTTTTGCATTTGTCTTCTTTGTGAACAGGGAATGATCATAGGCACTTTGAGAATACCCTAGACCTATCAGTGCATCAGTCAACTTTATGTTCCATTGTCTCGATGCCTGTTTGAGGCCATAAAGAGACTTAAGTAGTCTGCAAACATTAGACTCCCCCTGCCTATGGAATACTTGAGGGAAATCCATGTAAACCTCCTCATAAAATCACCTTGTAAGAAGGCATTGTTTACATCCATTTGAGACAAAGCCCATCCTTTAGAGACTACTAGGTTTATCACAGTTCTGACTATTACCATCTTGGCAACAGGTGAAAATATTTCATGGTAATATAACCCCTCCTGTTGTGTATATCCTTTGGCAACAAACCCGGCTTTGAATCTATCTACTTCACCATTAGCTTTGTGTTTGATCTTGTACACCCACTTTGAGCCAATAATTTGCTTTCTTGGAGGCAGGTCCACTATTTCCCAGGTCTTATTTTCTTCAAGTGCCATAATCTCTTGCTTCATTGCTTCTATCCACATGTCATCTTGAGAAGTTTCCTGAAAAGACTTTGGTTCCATCTAAGCTGAGAATGACCCAAGGTAGCATTGGTAGTGTTCTGATAAGTGAGCATATCTCACATAACTAGAAACTAGATAGAGGCTAGTTCCTTTTAGTTTACATGAAGTCACATAATCTTTGAGCCATACTTTTTCTTTATTGTCCTTGTTGATCCTAGCAGGTTGTGGCACAACTGCTGGCATTTGTTCAATTATAATCTCTTTATGTTCCTATTGTTGTGGTGGATCTAGTTCACTGCTTTATCCTGATCCAAGTTCCTCTATGTCATTTACTGCCTCATCTAATGGCATATCTAGTGCTGTAGAAGGGCTGGAACCATCTGCTTCAGTGTTGATTTGGTCGTTTGCATTCTGAGAAGCTATCCCCAGATCATCATCTACTTCTGCAGCTGAAGTAGGCTGAATTCTAGCAGTTGATGAACAACCAATATCAGAAATGAGTAGATTCTCAGGTTCACCGGGTAGTGCCTTGAAAGGGAAGATATCCTGCCTAAAGCTCACATCCCTTCTTACAAAAAATCTATTGGATTCCAAATCATACAGTCTATATCCCTTCTGCACCTCTAAATATCCAATGAATACTGATTTCATTGCCCTAGCTGCAAATTTGTCCCCTCTTGACAGTGTGTTGGCATAACAAAGACACCTAAATACTCTGAGATGATCTATTTTAGGTTGTTTCCCATAGAGCTTTTTGTATGGAGACTTTCCACTCAGCACTGTTGTGGGCAACTTATTGATTAGATAAACTGCAGTTTTGACGACACAATCTCCCCAATATCTAGCATGTATGATGCTTTGAAATTACGATGCTCTTGCCACATCCAATATGTGTTTATGTTTCCTCTCTATTACTCCATTTTGCTGTGGAGTATAAGGACAACTACTTTGGTGTACTACACCCAAGGATGACAATAATTCATTGCAATTTTTATTGAAAATTTTTGTACCATTGTCAGATCTTAGTACTTTAACAGTAGTACTAAACTGATTCTTCACAAGAGAAACGAAATCTTTCAATAGCACTATTACTTCACATTTGGATTGTAGCAAATAGACCCATGTATACCTACTATAGTCATCTACTATGGTTACAAAGTAATTCCTCTTGTCATAAGTAGCTACTTTGTATGGTCCCCATACATCTATGTGCACAAGTTAGAAAATGCAGTCAGATTGATGACTACTAATAGGAAACTTCAGTCTACTCTGCTTGGCTAATGGACAAATCTCATAGTTCTTCTGCACATCTTGATTCAGTTTATTCTTCAAATCTGGCAAGCATTGTAAGGAAAATGTGGATGCATGTCCCATCCTTTGATACCACAATGCTGCATTTATTTCTTCCTTCTTGATTGATCCAGCTATTATTTCCTCCTCTTCACTTCTAATTATTTACAACCCTTCATCTTCGCTACCAATCCCCAATACCCTGCCATTGTAAAGTCCTTGAACACACAAAAACCAGGGTAGAAGCAGGCTGAACAACATAAATCTCTAGTCAGCTTGGATGCTGAAATGAGATTGAACTTAAAGTCAGGCACATGTAAAACATTCTTAATCTTCAGCCCTCCTAGTATTGTTGCATCTTCTGTGTGTACTATTTCTGATCTTCCTCCTATAGGTATTTGAACTCCACTATTGTTTCCTCTATTGACTCTCCTTAATTTTTCTAAAACTTCCTTGAAAAAGGTGATATAGTGTGATGTTCCTGAATATACTATCCAATCATATAATCGTGCATTAGATAATAGTGACTTTATACATGTCATGTGTCACGACCCCAAACCCGGTCGTGATGGCGCCCAACAATATTGCTAGGCAAGCCTGACTACAATCGTTCCCAAGTCAACCGTAAACCTCAAACCGACAATCTAAAGAGATTATAATAGTTTTAGAATGATAATCCAATATTTATAATAGAATAATACTGAGAAAAATACGAAATCTGATAAAAACGCTCCCAAAGACCTGGGGTCACGAGTCTAGAGCCTCTAAAACAATCTGAATAACAATATCTGAACGAAAATACTCAAGTCTGGAAATGTATATATAAATAAAACTGAAATAGGAAGAGTAGTCAGGTCCTGCGAATGTCAAGCAGCTACCTCAACAACTCTAATAAGCTCTGGGAAACAAAGACTGCTCAGCTAAGCCTCCGGTGTACCTGAATCTGCACACAAGGTGCAGGGAGTAGGGGTGAGTACTACCGACTCAGTGAGTAATAAGCATATAAAATGTCTGAAGATAAGAAATCCACGAAATGCCACAAACCAAAGCTAAAACTAACAGTCCAACACCTAACTACGAACTAACAGCAAAACAACTTCAAATATATCAGTCAAGTATAATGTAAAGATGCAATGCAATGCACATGACCGCTATGGCGCGTAGCCCGATCCATTTAACATCGACGGTGCTCACTGGGGGTGTGTACAGACTCCGGAGGGGCTCCTTCAGCCCAAGCACAATATAATCATACGATTCGCTGCGGCGTACAGCCCGATCCATACTCAGTCCACAATATGCATATGAGTCACGTAACAGATTCAATTAATTTCCAATTTTCCAATTTATTAAGAAGAATATACTTTAGATATTTAACTTCAGGAAAAGTGACTTAGCGTTTCATAACAGTGATTAAACACAGGACTGAGATCAATGATTATACAAAGCATGCTATCACAATGACATTCATCGTCTATGGATGCTACAGATCGGCACAAGGCCCCAAACACGGCAATAAGCCCAGATATATTCAATACAGGGTGCGTATCAGTCGCCAATATAGAAATATTCTTGTTCGGGATGGACTAAGTCTCAATCCCCAGTCATAACCAATCCCGCACCTGCCTTGGGGTGCGAGTCACGCCCTACAATAGCGTCACAATGTGATAAGCCGGGGTTTCAAACCCTCAGGCCATCATATACACCAACTACTCACCTCTAACCGGCCGTATAATGGTCCGCAATGCCTTTTCCTTTTGTATCGACCTCCTCGCGCGTTGAATCTAGTCAAAATCACAACGAATACATAAATATGGGTTAAAGAAACATAACCCAATCAAAAATACTCGAAAAGTACTAAAGTTCACGAAGTTGGTAAAACCCGAGCCCCGGGCCCACTTCTCGAAAAATTCCGAAAATCACACCAACGGATTCCTCGTCTCTCCACTAATCTGTGCATATAAAGTTTACCAAAATCGGAGCTCGTTTGACCCTCCAAATTCTATTTTTACATCACAGCTTTCCAAGCCCTAGCTTGACCCGTTTTTGATGAATTTTCTACAATTTACATGTAATTTCTACCATAAATTCGAATATTTAGGCCAAGGAACTTACCTCCAAGTGATTCTCAGTCAAAACCCTCGAATTTCCTTGTTCAAAGCTCTTAAGAACGTCAACAATGGAGGAAAAATATGAAAGGGTCGCAGATGAAATATTATTTTAAAACCCTTCTGTCGCCCAGCGATTTTCGCTTCTGCGGTCCCGCTTTCGCTTATGTGGGACCTCTTCTGCGGCCACATTTCCGCTTAAGAGTTTTTCACTTAGAAGTCCGGACTTCGCTTATGCGACGCAAAGTCCGCTTCTGCGGTTCCTTCAAAACCGCTTCTGCGGCACCTTGTCCGCTTATGCGGACCCGCTGGTGCAAGCCACCTTCCGCATCTGCGGAATTTTCCTAGCCGGCCACGACCGCTTCTGCGACCACGTACCCGCTTCTGCGGTCCATTTCCGCAGAAGCGGAAACACCAGATGACAGAAAAATCTGACCTGCAATTACACCTCAAAACTCTCATTTAACCACTCGAATTCACCCCGAGGCCCTCGGGACCTCAACCAAATGCACAGATATGTTCTATTACTTCATTCGAACTTGCTCGTAACATAAAAACACTATCATAAACACCAAAATCATCGAATTACCACGGATTCAAGCTTAAGTTAAACTAAAACTTCCGAAACTTGCATTTGATCTAAAACCCGACCTAAACACGTTCGAATGGTCTAAAACTTTGCACGCATATCCAAAATCACCTAACGGAGCTACTGCAACTCTCGGAATTCCATTCCGACCCTCGGATCAAAATCTCACCTACCATCCGGAATTCGCCAAAATCCAACCTCAGCCAATTCAAGCCTAATTCTACACCGGACCTCCAAATTCAATTCCGATTGCGCTCCTAAGTCACAAATCATCCCCCGAAACTAGTCGAATCATCGGAAATCCATTCCGAGCCTTCTAACCCATAAGTAAACATTCGGTTGACTTTTCCAAACTAACCTTCTCATAAAGAGACTTATTGTCTCATTTCCAACCGAACTCTATCCGAATTACTTCAAATTTTCCAAACACATATAATGAAACATATAGAAGCATAAACGGGGAAAAACGGGGCGGTAACTCCGTAACGACGGG
>NC_031996.1:35895216-35902598 GCF_001879085.1 Nicotiana attenuata | reverse complement strand
CTTGTTCGTTATCTTGTGATTGGTGCTGTTATATATATATATTGGGATCGGGTTGCACGCCGCAATAGGAGGAATAAGGGTGAATGTGATTGTCTGGTGGGATCAGGTTGTACGCCGCAACAAGGAGTAATAAGGGTGGATAGGTGGGATCGGGTTGCACGCCTCAACAGAAGGAATAAGGGTGATATATTGAGGAGTAATAAGGGTGGATTGGTGGGATCGGGTTGCACGCCGCAACAAGGAGTAATAAGGGTGAATGTTTATACTGTCATTGTTTATATGGTGGGATCGGGATGCACGCCGCGTCAGTTGTTGATTATGTATTCATTTCTGCTGAGGTTCATTACAGTGATGTTAAAACTCCCTTAAGGATTGGTTATAGCTGAATATTGGTAGAACGTCTGGGTTTCGTATTTTTCTAATGCAAGTTCCTGTTATATTTCATTTTGTACTTCTTTTTCTGTTTAGTATAAACTGTTGCAGGTTATATATGTTGTTATGCCCCGCCGTAGCCTCGTCACTACTTCGTCAAGGTTAGGCTCGGCACTTACCAGTACATGGGTTCGGTTGTCCTGATGCTGCACTCTGCACTTCCTGTCCAGATTTCGGAGCTAGTGGCTGATCGAGAGGTTGATTGTTGTTACTGCGTTTCAGAGACCCAAGGTAGTCCTGCAGGCGTCCGCATGCCCTGGCGTCCCCTTCCATCTTTACTTCATTTCTCTTTTGTTTACTTTCGAGACAGATGTATTCTTTTCTTTCAGACTAGTATTTGTAGTAATCTGTAGAAAGTTCGTGAGTTGTGACACCAGTTTCTGGGTGGTATCTACTTCAGATTTCGTATTTAGCATAACGATGATTTTTAAACTGTGTAATTCCGCTTTTATTTCCGCTGATTTACTTTTGTTAAGTTTTAATTATTAAAAGATGAAGTAAAAAGGTGAAATATTCTGTAATGTTGGCTTGCCTAGCGAGTACAACATTAGGCGTCATCATGGTCCCGACGGTGGGAAATTCGGGTCGTGACAAATAACTAACTTCTTATTTCCACATTTGCCCAAAAATATCATTGGCGATTTTTCACTGGAAGACAGAGACAGCACCAAGTTTGCAATTTCTGAGTTACGATGCTTGATTTTGGATCGTGATAAACTTTGTGTTAGAGCCCTAGGTTTAAAGTTATGTGAGTCAAGGAACAATGTCTTAGTAGAGTCTCGTTTATGGATGTATTGAATCTCATACGTATAAGCGAGAGGCACAGAGGCATTTAAGAAAGTTTCCCGTTCTTTGATTCTTCCTTGTGCTATAGAACTTGAAGTAAGGAATATGATATCCTTCGTTTCCACCTATGCAAGGGAACACGTTCAACTGATCAAGTAGTAGCAGTTAATGATATATATTAATTCTAATTCCATAGACACATATGTGTTAGGATATCTTGAATAAGGACCCAAAATATTCTTATGAGAAATATTAACCCTATTAACCAATAAATCAGATAAATTAATTAGTCAATTTATGTGAAAAACTCAACAGGATTGTTAGCTGACTCATATATGGTAATTCTAATTCCATCGACACATATGTATTAGGTTAGCTTGAATAAGGACTCAAAAATATTCTTATGAGAAATATTAACCCTATTAACCAATAAACCAGATAAATTAATTAGTCAATTTATATGAAAAACTCAACAGGATTGTTAGCTGACTCATAGCAATGAAATATTATTTCTACTGAATTTGTCTCTAAGTGTGACGACCCAAAGGGTCATCACTTGTATTCCTACTCACTCTATATTTCTGAGGCCGTGAAAACCTCACTTGGGGGTTGCCTCGAATTTGTGTGCGCAGTCCGGGCGCGGCCGTAACGTTTAAATATGAATTTGTGAGAAAAATAATAAAATTTTGATGTTTTAATTGATTAAGTTTGACTTCGGTCAACGTTGGACTCGTGATTCGACAGTCCCGGAGGGTCCGTGGGAAATATGAGACTTGGGGGTGTAGCCCGGAATCAAATTCTGAGGTCCGAGTCCGAGGAATGAATTTTTACGTGAAATTGTTTTCTGAAAATAATTAAAGAATTGAAAGTGTTATTTGTTTAGAAGACTGTGCTGTTGGGCTCGTATTTTGGTTCCGACGCCCGGCACAAGTCTTAAATATGAGTTAAGCAATTGCTGTGAAGTTTGGTTAGATTTGGGCGTCATTTGACGTGTTTTGAGCTAGAAGCAGTAAAATTTGATGTTTCATGGAAATTGGAAGGAAATCATGGGTCTTGAGGCCTAATTCGATGTTGTTTTGGCGATTTGATCGCACGGATGAGTCCGTAGGATTTTTTGGAGTTATGTGCATGTTTGGTTTGGAGCCCCGAGGGCTCAGGTGAGTTTTGAGTGGGTCCCAGGAGGGTCTTAGACTTAAAAGTATCAGAAATTTGCAGGTCCAGGTGTTGCAGGCCCCCAGCGCGGCCGCGGTCATTTCCGCGCGGTCCGCCCGACCGTGGTGCATTTCTGCGCGGTCCGCGTGGCTAGATTCAGAGGGGGGTCTTGGGTCCATTCAACCAGCGCGGCCGCGCACCAAATCAGTGCGGTCCGCGCTGGGTAGGTTCAGAGAGTCATTTTTCTTCCCTTCCTCGGCGCGGCCGCGGTGCATTTTTGTGCGATCCGCGCCAGCCTTCAGTAAAGTATATAAAGTCGGGATTTTCACCATTTTTCACTTTTTTTCAAAACCCAAAACATAAGAGGCGATTTTCCAAACGATTCTACTTCTTCAAAACGATTGGTAAGTGATTTCTAACTGATTTTCTATACTCCTTAACATCCTTTCAAACTTCAAAACAAAGATTTTAATGGGGAAATTGAAAATTTAGGGTAGAACCTAGGTTTTCTAAAATTGGGGATTTTGGACCTCAATTCGAGGTCCGATTCCAAAATAACTTACATATTTGAGTTCATGGGGGAATGGATAATCGAGTTTTGGTTCGAACCTCGGGTTTTGACCACGTGGGCCCGGGGGCGTTTTGGGAAATTTTGAGTGAACCTTTGGGAAATTCACTTTTCATGCATTCAAATTTATTAGATTAGCCTTTGTTGATACACTCAAGTAATTTGTGACTAGATTCGAGCGGTTGGTGGTGAATTCGAAGGGTAAAGCTATACTAGAGGATTGAGTTGAGTTTGGAGCATTTGAGGTAAGTGTTTGATCTAACTTTGGCTTGAAGGAATAGGATTAGGGTGTTATTATTTGCTAATTGCTAAATGATCGAGTACGGTGTATAGGTATGGTGACGAGTATCTATACACCGGTGTCTAGCATGACCTTGGGTCCTTGTATGTACTTATCCTGATATTGTTATGACTCTTCCATGTTAATTGATGTATTCTATGCAATGTGAAGAGCAAGAGAACTAATTACGAATTGTAAATTCTTTGGAGCGTTGGCTCGAATTACACGAAGACTATGGAGTAAGAAATGAAAGAGATAGAAAGTGATATGAATAATCCCTTGCCGGGATGGTTTGAGTACATTGATTATCTCCCTTGCCGGGTACATTTCTTATTATTTGTTNCTTGCGGTTTTAAACAAATTATAACATTTGTATAAGCTTGTCATTATGTGTAAAATAAGAAGGTCAAGTTAAACAATTGTTTTCAAATTTTAAAAAGTATTATAATTTTTTGGAACAAATTAATAAAGAAATATATGATGACCGAAATAGTGTTATGAAAACAACATAAATCCAGAAAGTGAGAACTAATATTGTTTGAAAAAGAATGAATTACCAGCAGCTTCAGGGCCTTTAAGATGAAATGCACAAGCAAAGGAAGAAAGGAAGATAGTGCTGATTAACAAGCATAGGGTCATTGTTATTGCACTATTTGCTTCCATAGCAAAATCTCTAGCTCTCACAATGTTGTTTTGCTTTGAGTTTTCTGTTTGTATTTCTTTCAAACAACTAGAGATGTGTGACTATTTATAGTTTGGATCTTGTTATTTTGTAATAGGAAAAATTATGGTATTGGTAACTCAAATTATAAGTAAAATCCAATAAAATTTTCATAGTATCCGGTCAAAATATTTAACTTACGGCTTGTTTGGAAGGTTGTTACCTATTGTGTTGTATCGTATTGTCACTTTAAATATAATGTTTATTTTAATTGTTATTTAAATTTTATTGTATCATATCGTCAAATTCGTCGTTACGAAACGACGAATAGTGTCACTTTTTGTAACTACCGATTTGGTATGGCTATGTCATTACCTTATTTTTTTTCTCTCATCTTGTCCTTCCTTATTGTATTAAATAATTTTATTTTATCCTTTACCCTACCTTTTTATATAATAATTCTACCTCATACCTTAATTTTTTCTTTTTAATATTGCAAGTTTATGCTAAATATTATTGGTGCATAGCTTCATGAAACAACGACAAACAATACAATCTATCCAAATATTATATACATCGAAACCATACAATACAATATAAAACCTTACTAAACTAGACATAACAGCCATCCAAACAAGCTGTTAATTTCGATTAATTGGAGGCAATGCCAAATATCACTATTGTCTTTTGGTGTCTAATTTTGATAAAGAAGTCTAAACAAGGCTTTTAGCCCTTTAACACCGTTATACTGAACGAAACATCAAACTCTATGCTTAATTCAAGTAAAAACAGGACAAAACTAGGACGCAACACCCCTAAAAATTAGGTACCAAGTAAAAACTAGAACAAATTTAGCTGACATTTTTCATTGAATTAAAATTGTAAATCTATTATTCCTCCCGTTCTAATTTATCTGACATACAAAAGAACGTCGTAAGTACTTTCTTATTTAGAAATAATTTAACTTTAAGCTTCTTATTTTACTTTTAATGAGATGATTTAGAGCCACACAAATGTCTATAACTTGTTCTAGAATACAAATTTCAAAAGTCTTTCTTAAACTCTCTATGCCGGTCAAGCAACACCACATCAATTAAAACGGAGGGAAGTATTGTCGGTCACTTCTAACTTTGTATTGTACTGAAGACATATTTTGAAAAAAATCATTTGGTAATGAAACTCGTTTATGTTTCTCCAAGAAAAGTCATTGCTGATCTTGCTGCAAGCCCAAGTGAACGTTGGGCACGGTTGGGCAATAACCCATTTAATAAGGAGGAATTTTCATAAAGCAATATAGTTTAGAGCCTAACAAGTATAGTTTACCTAATTACCATTCGTAGCTACTGTTCAATTGTTACCAGCTTGTATCACTTTGTGACGACCCAAAGGGTCATCACCGGATTTCTCTCTTTTTCCGTGCTTACGAGGCCTTGAAAACCTCACCTTTAGTTGCCTCGACTTGCATGCGCAGTCCGGGCGCGTAGCCGGAAAGATTATATGTTAAATTCTGTAAAAAAATTCAAAATGTGGCTTTAAAATGATTAAAGTTGACTTCGGTCAATATTTTTGGTAAACGGACCCGGACCCGTGATTTGACGGTCCCGGAGGGTCCGTAGAAAAATATGGGACTCGGGCATGTGCCCGGAGTCGAAATCCGAGGTCTAGAACCCGAGAAAAAGAATTTTTCTGTGAAATTGTTTTTCTGAAATTATTAAGGAAAATGGAAATGAAAATTGATTAAAAGACTGTGGTATCGGACTCGTATTTTGGTTCCGACGCCTAGTACAAGTCTTATATATGGTTTAAGCGCTTTCTGTGAAATTTGGTCGAAATCGAACGTCATTTGACGTGTTTCAGACCTAAACATCTAAAATTGTGAAGGTTATGAAGTTGGAATGAAAAATGATGATTTTGAGGGTTGATTCATTGATTTTGATGTTGTTTTGGCGATTTGATCGCTCGGTTAAGTTCGTATGAGGTTATTGAATTAGTGTGTGTGTTTGGTTAGGAGCCCCGAGGGCTCAGGAGTGATTTGGAGGTGGTTCGGGGTGTTTTAGAACTTAGGAAAGTTGGCAGATTTTCTGCAATTTTTGCCCAGGTATTTTGTTCTTCGCGAACGCGGCCTCAGGCTCGCGTTCGCAGTGCTTTGTCGTTTCCCTATTACGCGTTCGCGGCCCCCTTCCCGCGTTCGCGTAGTTCTATTCCCCCCTCCACCACGTTCGCGTCCTACCCCTCCCCCCCCCTCCCCCGCCGTTCGCGTAGGCCAGCCCCTGGACCCCCCCAGTTTTCCTTCTTCGCGTTCGCATCTCCCCATCGCGAACGCGATGCCCCCAGTTCCTCTTCATCGCGAACGCGTCCCCTGTGTCGCGATCGCGTAGGGTTAAATCCTTCAGTGATTTTTTTTAAAACAGAACAGTAGCATACGGGATTTCTTCACTTTTTCTCACGAGCTCCCTTCTCCTTCAAGCCTTAGGACCCCATTGAAGCCTCCCTTCTTCAAGGTCACTTGGGTAAGTAATTCCCCACCTAATTCCTTCGTTTTTCTTCATTAATTAGTGAATTCCTAGGCCTAAAACATGAAATCAAAGTAGAAATTAGGGGTTTTGGGTAGAGTTAGGGTTTTGAGAATTTTGGGTGATTCAACCTCAATTTGGGGTCGAATCTTAAAACAAATTGCATATATGAACTCGTGGGCTTATGGATGATTGGACCGAGGTAAGTGTTTGATCTAACTTTGGCTTGAAGGAATAGGATTAGACTGTTATTATTTGCTAATTGCTAAATGATCGGGTACGGTGTATAGGCATGGTGACGAGTATCTATACACCGGTGTCTAGCATGACCGTGGGTCCTTGTATGTACTTATCCTGATATTGTTATGACTCTTCCATGTTAATTGATGAATTCTATGCAATGTGAAGAGAATGAGGACTAATTATGAATTGTAAATTCTTTGGAGCGTTGGCTCGAACGATAAAAAGACTATTGACTAAGAAATGAAAGAAATAGAAAGTGATATGATTAATCCCTTGCCGGGATGGTTTGAGTATATTGATTATCTCCCTTGCCGGGATGTGAAAGTATTGTTGTTGCTCCCTTGCCGGGATTTAGCTGTTAATTGTGTAATTCCCTTGCTGGGACATTTCTTATTATTTGTTTATCCCCTCGCCCCGTTTGGTTGTGATTACTGTTTGGGTGAGGAAGAGTGATAATACACGAAGGGTCATTCCGTGCCATGTTTTGATTATATTTGCACGAAGGGTCATTCCGTGCCATGCTTTGATTATGTTTGCACGAAGGGTCATTCCGTGCCATGTTTTGATTATATTTGCACGAAGGGTCATTCTGTGTCATGTTTTGATTATATTTGCACGAAGGGTCATTACGTGCCATGTTTTGATTATATTTGCACGTAGGGTCATTCCGTGCCGTGATTTGAGAGTATGAGAGGGAAAGCACGAAGGTTGATGCCGTGCACTTTACTTGATTACTTTTGGTGAGGA